>NC_084636.1:60000-105000 GCF_033978795.1 Nerophis ophidion | reverse complement strand
CTCCCATACCCCCCCTGTTTACCTGTATGTCATCTTTTTTGTAAGGGGCGCTGGAAGCCGGCAGAACCGTCAGCGATCCTGTTCTGTCTCCCTGTAATGTTTGTCTGATCTTGAATGGGATTGTGCTGAAAATTGTAATTTTCCTGAAGGAACTCTCCTGACGGAATAAATAAAGTACTATCTAATCTAATCTAATCTAATATACATACACACTCACACATATACATACACACATTCATACATACACACACACATTCACACACATACACACATGCATACACACACATACACAACAACACACACACACACACACACACATACACACAGGAGAGTGTGTGAGGGGTGTGTTTAGGGTCCTAAATGAAAGACCTCCTGTGAGGTTTTCCAGTTGAAGGAGTCTCTTTAAACAGCAAGCTAGCAATTAGCCCAGCTTTCATGCTGGCTCACTCCAAACATTTTGGTGGTGTGTGTGTGTGTGTGTGTGTGTGTGTGTGTGTGTGTATGTGTGTGTGTATGAATGTGTCTGTGTGTGTTTGTGTGAAGCTGCGTCCTTCCCGATGCCGACTGCCTAAACTTTGACCCAATGACCCTCGGACTTGTGTCCTCTCCGAAGGGTTTAAATGTGTGTTTCTAAGTCTCATCATTCTTCAGCAGTGCGTAAAGGATATCACCACATGGGCTCAGGAACACTTCAGAAAACCACTGTCAGTAACTACAGTTGGTCGCTGCATCTGTGAGTGCAGGTTAAAACTCTACCATACAAAGCCAAAAAGCCATTTATCAACAACACCCGGAAACAGCGCCGGCTTGGCTGGGCCGAAGCTCATCTAAGATGGACTGATGCAAAGTGGAAAAGTGTTTTGTGGTCTGACAAGTCCACATTTCAAATTGTTTTTGGAACAAAGAGGAAAAGAACCATGGGGACAGTTATAGGGAGGAGGGGGTTTGTTCTCCCAGGATGCAAACGGATCACTCCAGACAGGACTTGTAGGTAGGAACATGTTTTAATCTTGGAACTGTGACAGGTGCACGTAGCAAATACTTAGCATGGAACCAGACATGAAGTGAACAATGACGAGTGTGGGGAGCAAGGTGACTAAATTAAATAGCTCTCAGATTAGTGGTTGACAGACGCTGAGCGTGGAACCACTAACCAGAGGCAGGTGAAAACAATAAGTAGCTACGGTAACAAACTCAGGAGGTGCACAAACAGGAAGTAAAGGAGTCCAAAATTAACAGAAAACACAAAACATGATCCGGACCACGGATCATGACAATGTCGCCATCCAAGCAACGTGATCATGGACGCCCCTGCTTATTTCAGCAAGACAATGCCAACCCAGGTGTTACAACAGCGTGGCTTCATAGTAAAAGAGTGCCGGTACTAGACTGGCCTGCCTGTAGTCCAGACATTGAAAACGTGTGAAGGCTAAAATATGAGGCAGGAGACTGTTGAACAACTTAAGCTGTACATCAAGCAAGAATGGGAAATAATTCCACTTCCAAAATGTGTCTCCTCAGTTCCCAAACCTGCACTGAGTGTTGTTCAAAGGAAAAGCCATGTAACACACTGGTAAAAATGCCTTCTTTGCAATGTGTTGCTGCCATTAAGTTGTTGATTATTTGCAAAAATACGAAAGTTTCTCAGTGTGAATGCTTGACTGCTTTTGTACTTTTTAATTGCTTGCAAATTGTGAGCCTAAAATTGGTGTTGGTGAGAAATATTAAAGTCCTACTGAAAGCCACTACTAGCGACCACGCAGTCGGATAGTTTATATATCAATGATGAAATATTAACATTGCAACACATGACAATACGGCCGCTTTAGTTTACTAAATTGCAATTTTAAATTTCTCGCGGAGTTTCTTGTTGAAAACGTTGTGGAATGATGACGTGTATGATGATGTGTGTGCGTGACGTCTCGGGTTGGAGGGGACATTTCAGCCCAGCACCACAGTCCAGCTAAAAGTCGTCTCTTTTCATTGCATAATTACACAATATTTTGGACATCTGTGTTGCTGAATCTTTTGCAATTTGTTCATTTAAAATTGGAGACATCAAAGAAGAATGCTGTTGGTGGAAAGCGGTGGATTGCAGCTGTCTTTAGCACCGAGACACAGTCTGTTTCTTTTTTTGTTGTGAAACTTTAACACAGAGCGGTCAAGCAAACATGTTTCTCTACATCAACCAGCATGTTTTTGGATGGGAAAATTGTGATATTAAGTTGGCCCCTACCGGAGACTTCAGTGGATGATGGGACTTCCTCCTGCAGCTCAAAAAGGCATCTGTGATCTTCGCTCCTCCATTGGCTTCTCTCAGAGACACTGGCGTTCACTGCAGCCATCTGACTTTCAGGTATGACTTTACAATCTCACTAAAACATTAAAACAATAACCAGATAAGGGATCTTCCAGAATGTGTCTAATGGCGCTGCTGTAGTGGCTGCCGTTAGGAGCTCTGTGCTCTTGTGGCATCCTTTTGTGTTTCCCTCTTGTTTTCATGTGTTTTCATACTTTTTTGCCTTTTGGTCCGGGACCCTTTGGGACTGTGTCACCTTTCGTGACCTCTGTGGCGCTTTTTTGTGGACTTCTGGATCTGCCTCCTGGGAGCCTTTTGGCCATGGAGACCAGGTGCTGGGTCTCTGCCACACCGGAGTCGATTTGGAGGGGCTGGAGGAGATGCGGATGAGGGGACAGGACTGCGGAGCTAGCACTGAGCGCTGGGACGGAGAGGCTTGGTGGTGTCTTGGCTGGGTGAGCAGGTGTCAGACACCTCAGTCTCCTTGGACGTATCCTGGCTCATCTATGTGGACTGGACACTGGCCGAGAGTGGAGTCGGCTGTCTTGGTTGCTTTGTTGGGTCTGCTCCTGTCTCTGGCCATGCTCCCTCCACCCCAGCAGACGATGGCGTGGAACACCGCAGAGGCCACCACAGTGGATATGTTTCTTTTACTTTTTATTCATAGCTGTATGTAGAAGTGTCTGCTTGTATCTGCTGCTTTAATGTCTTTAATGTCTTCTGTGTTCTTTGATGTTTCCCTCTTACACACATGGAAGAGGGATGTGTACTATGGCTATGAGTTGTTTTTTCCCTTGGTCTCAGTCTGCACACCCACTCCAAGGCCCAGGCGAAGACCGATTTTTTAAAAATTTTATTTTAATCCCCCCCCCTTTGTTTACCTGTATCTCATCTTTTTTGTAAGGGGCGCTGGAAGCTGGCAGACCCGTCAGCGATCCTGTTCTGTCTCCCTGTAATGTTTGTCTGATCTTGAATGGGATTGTGCTGAAAATTTTAATTTTCCTAAAGGAACTCTCCTAACGGAATAAATAAAGTACTATCTATCTATCTATCTATCTATCTATCTAATTACACCTGAAACGGTCCCAATGCCACCGCCTGAAGCCCTCGCTTTTTTCATTTCTTTTTTTTATTATTATTCTTCACTCTAACTTTCCTCATCCACAAATCTTTCATCCTCGCTCAAATGAACAGGGAAATCGTCGCTTTCTCAGTGCGAATCGCTCTTGCTGCTGGTGGCCATGAATGTAAACGATTGTCTGCTACTTCCTGGTGCAGGCAAGGCTTTTTTTATTAGCGACCAAAAGTTGCCAACTTTATCGTGGATGTTCTCTACTAAATCCTTTCAGCAAAAATATGGCAATATGGCGAAATGATGAAGTATGACACCTAGAATGGAGCTGCTATCCCCGTTTAAATAAGAACATCTTATTTCAGTAGGCCTTTAAAGTTAAAATTAAGTACCAATAATAGTCACACACATACTAGATGTGGCAAAACTATTCTCTGCATTTGACTCATCACCCTTGATCACCCCCTGGGAGGTGAGGGGAGCAGTGAGCAGCAGCAGTGGCCTCGCCCGGGAATCATTTTTGGTGATGCCAAGCCTTAATGCTGAGTGCCAAGCAGGGAGGTAATGGCTCCCATTGTTATAGTCGTTGGTATGACTCAGCCGGGGTTTGAACTAACAACCTAGCCATCTCAGGGCAGACACTGTAACCACTAGGCCACTGAGTAGGACACGTCTCTAACAACTCAACAAACTTGTTGCTTCCTTGGCGTCCTCACCTCACCTCACCTCACCTCACCTCACCTGAGCTCAACTGAGCTCACCTGAGCGTCTGGCTTGTTACATAACGAGCATGGCGTGTGAAGACATGTCTTCCACAAGTCATCCAGGCGACACTCTTATGGATTTCTCCGTGGTCTTTGAAGTGGATCATTGAGGAGGCCCAGCGAGGCCATCGGTGACATCACCAAACACACCTTCCCGCCGTCGCCGCGGTGACGGGACTGGCGCAGGTGACGCGCCTTTGTGTCCTTGGCGAGACAAAGTCAACAGCAGCAAACAGACATCACTCAGGACTCTGCACTGTGATTGGCTGCCAGGTGCCACCGCTCGCTCGGGATTGGTGGCCTCCGGCATGGAGTTAAAGAAGCCCCGGTTTCCCTTTTGGATGTTTTATGTTCAGCACAGGGTTTGTTTTGTTGCTATGGCGATTATTCCTGGCGCACGCTTTAATGTTTAGCGGCGTTGCGGACGTCATTGGCGTCTCCGCGGGTCACGTGACCCTCGTAGACGCCGTAAGAAGTCAGGCCGGTGGTGTCCTCATATAACCTGCGCACTCTCACAACCTTTTTTTTTTTTTAACTAATTTAATCCACTTCATTTGCAAGGCCTAATTAAAAGAAACAATACAAGCGTTTAACCTCAGAAAGGAAGCCTGTAGTGTCCTCAGGTAACCTGCTACTCAGTAGCACCTGTACCTTTTTGTTTACCACCTTATTTATAAAGCACCATTTAATAACTTTGTTTTTTTTTACAATCTAACCTAGTCCACTTTATTTATGAAGTATAATTTATTAACTCTTTTTTAATTGTATTTGTATTTTTTTTACCAATCTATCTAATTCCACTTTACTTATAAGCACAATTTAATAACCCTTAATTTTTAAGTTTTTTAACAATCTAACCAATTCCACTTTATTAATTAAACACAATTTAATAACTTGTTTGAATTTTTTTTTTATCAATATAACTAATTCCACTTTACTTGTAAAGCACAATTTAATAACTTTTATTTTATTTTTACCAATCTAACAAATTCCATTTTAATTGTAAAGCACAATTCAATAACTTTTTTAATTTTAATTTGTATTTTTTTTTTTTACCAATCTATTCAATTGAACTTTTCTTGTAAAGCACAATTTAATAACTATTTTTATTGGTATTTTTTTTAACCAATCAATTCCACTTTATTTAAAGAGCACAATTTAATAACCTTTTTTTTTTTTTACCGATATAATTAATTCCACTTTACTTGTAAAGCACAATTTACTAACTTTTTTATTAGTGTTTTTATTTTTTTTACCAACATAACCAATTCCTCTTTATTTATAAAGCACAATTTAATAATTTTTATTTTATTTTTACCAATCTAATAAATTCCGTTTTAATTCTAAAGCACAATTCAATAACTTTTTTAATTTTAATTTGTATTTTTTCACCAATCTAATCAATTCAATTTTATTTATACAGCACAATTTAATATATATATTTTTTTTACCAATCTAACCTATTCCACTTCATTAATGAATCACAATTTAATAACTTTTTTCAAATTTTTTTACCAATATAACTAATTACACTTTACTTGTAAACCACAATTTAATTACTTTTTTATTTGTATTTTTTATGTGTTGTTTTTTTTACCAATCTAACCAATTCCACTTTATTTATGAAGCACAATTTAATAACTTTTTTATTAGTGTTTTTTTTTTACCAATATAACCAATTCCTCTTTATTTATAAAGCACAATATAATAATTTTTATTTTATTTTTACCAATCTAATAAATTCCGTTTTAATTGTAAAGCACAATTCAATAACTTTTTGAATTTTAATTAGTATTTTTTCACCAATCTAATCAATTCAATTTTATTTATACAGCACAATTTAATATATATATTTTTTTACCAATCTAACCTATTCCACTTCATTAATGAATCACAATTTAATAACTTTTTTCAATTTTTTTTACCAATATAACTAATTACACTTTACTTGTAAACCACAATTTAATTACTTTTTTTATTTGTATTTTTTATGTGTTTTTTTTTACCAATCTAACCAATTCCACTTTATTTATGATGCACAATTTAATATTTTTTTTTATTTGTATTTTTTTAACCAATCTTATCAATTAACTTTATCTATAAAGCACAGTTTAATAACTTTTTTTATTCGTGTTTGTATTTTTTTTTTCTACCAATCTTATCAATTCCACTTTATTTATAAAGCAAAATTTAATAACTTTTTCTTTAATTTTTATCAACCTAATCAACTCCATTTTAATTGTAAGGCACAATTTAATAACTTTTTAATTTTTTTTTTTTTTTTTTTTTTTTACCAATCTAATTAATTCAACTTTACCTGTAAAGCACAATTTACAAAACTCCAGAAATGAAGAAATGCAAGAACTGCATCCGATTATTACCTGTATGTCCGTCATTTTTAGTATTATTTGTATTTTATTTTTACCAATCCAATTCACTTTATTCATGAAGCAAAATAAAATAAAAAACAACAAAAAAAAAACAATAAAAGTTTTTACCCCACCTTAACTAATCACGCTGTAAGAAATGAGTCCACCATGTAAACTGCCACTGATGACTACTTTCATACTTCTTTGAATCAATTCAATCCACTTTATTTATAAAGCACATTAAAAAAAAAAGTTTTAACCCCACTCTGACTAACCCGCTGAAATAAAAATGCAGGCTGTGAGGTCCTGATAAAGCTGCCACTCTTCTAAGGAGGTGTAAGTACAGTCCTGACTTGGAAACATTCAACCAAAGCAAAACCAGGAGGAGACTTTCGAGCCAAAGCAGACTAGCGACATGTTCAAATTTGTTTTTTTGTTTTTCAGTCTTGTTCTTTTCCAGCAGACGAGCTAATTGGGCAACGCGGAACGTTTTTAACCAGCCTTTCATCAGCAATGGCAAACAATGACATTTATACACAGTTTAGGCCGCCTCGCTTCTTTTTACGCTTGTGCGACACTAAATTGGCTTCGCTTAGGCTTTCCTCATCAAATAGCCATGGACGTGCTTTATCAGTATCACGCAGTATTGCAGTGGTGATTACTCTCCACAGTGTTATTTTGTGCTGTGGCTTTTGGCAACAAAAAGGAGGGTTGTGCTTTTTATGAAGTTGACTTTCTGTTACAGAATAAAAATATTAAGAAGTTTAATGTTAATAAATGTAATGCAGAGGTGTACTTATAGCTCGGTTGGTAGAGTGGCCGTGCCAGCAACTTGAGGGTTGCAGGTTCGATTCCCGCTTCCGCCATCCTAGTTACTGCTGTTGTGTCCTTGGGCAAGACACTTGACCCACCTGCTCCCAGTGCCACCCACACTGCTTTAAATGGAACTTAGATATTGGCTTTCACTATGTAAAGCGCCTTGAGTCACGAGAGAAAAGCGCTATATAAAATATAATTCACTTCATAGACAAATGGTCCTAATGATGAACGTAATTGATAAGGAGGGTCACGATTTTTATGGAGTTTACTTTCTGTTACGGACTAAAAAACAAAGTTAAGAAGTTTAATGTTAATAAATGTTATGCAGAGGTGTACTTATAACTATTTTATAGACAAATAGTCTGATTTATGAGAGTATTTGAGAAGGAGGGTTGCACTTTTTTGACTAAAAAAACAATGTTAAGAAGTTTAATGTTAATAACTGTTATGCAGAGGTGTACTTATAACAATTTTATACACAAATAATCCGATTTATGAGAGTATTTGAGAGGGATTGCGATTTTTATGCAGTTTACTTTCTGTTACACACTAAAAAAAAAACAATGTTTATAGTTGTGTTGTTAATAAATGTTATGCAGAGCTGTACTTATAACTATTTTATAAACAAATGGTTCTATTTAAGAAAATGGTTGAATTTTTGGAAAGTATTTGATAAGGAGGGTTGCACTTTTTATGGAGTTTACTTTCTGCTACGGACTAAAAAAACAATGTTAATATGTTAAATGTTTATAAATGTTATGCAGAGGTGTACTTATAACTATTTTATAGACAAATGGTCCTAATGATGAAGGTAATTGATAAGGAGGGTTGCACTTTTTGACTAAAAAAACAATGTTAAGAAGTTTAATGTTAATAAATGTAATGCAGAGGTGTACTTATAACTATTTTATACACAAATAATCCGATTTATGAGAGTATTTGAGAAGGAGGGTTGCGATTCTTATGCAGTTTACTTTCTGTTCCAAACTAAAAAAAAAACAATGTTTATAGTTGTGTTGTTAATAAATGTTATGCAGAGGTGTACTTATAACTATTTTATAGACAAATAGGTCTATTTAAGAAAATGGTCGAATTTTTGAAAGTATTTGAGAAGGAGGGTTGCACTTTTTATGCAGTTTACTTTCTGTTACAGACTAAAAAAACTATGTTAATGGTTTTGTTGTTAATAAATGTTATGCAGAGGTGTACTTATAACTATTTTATAAAGAAATAGTAATTAGCGCTGGTGCACGTATGAAGGCATTAGCGCTGGTGCACGTATGAAGGCATTAGCGCTGGTGCACGTATGAAGGCATTAGCGCTGGTGCACGTATGAAGGCATTAGTGCTGGTGCACGTATGAAGGCATTAGCGCTGGTGCACGTATGAAGGCATTAGCGCTGGTGCACGTATGAAGGCATTAGCGCTGGTGCACGTATGAAGGCATTAGCGCTGGTGCACGTATGAAGGCATTAGCGCTGGTGCACGTATGAAGGCATTAGCGCTGGTGCACGTATGAAGGCATTAGCGCTGGTGCACGTATGAAGGCATTAGCGCTGGTGCACGTATGAAGGCATTAGCGCTGGTGCACGTATGAAGGCATTAGTGCTGGTGCACGTATGAAGGCATTAGTGCTGGTGCACGTATGAAGGCATTAGCGCTGGTGCACGTATGAAGGCATTAGTGCTGGTGCACGTATGAAGGCATTAGCGCCGGTGCACGTATGAAGGCATTAGCGCTGGTGCACGTATGAAGGCATTAGCGCTGGTGCACGTATGAAGGCATTAGCGCTGGTGCACGTATGAAGGCATTAGCGCTGGTGCACGTATGAAGGCATTAGCGCTGGTGCACGTATGAAGGCATTAGCGCTGGTGCACGTATGAAGGCATTAGCGCTGGTGCACGTATGAAGGCATTAGCGCTGGTGCACGTATGAAGGCATTAGCGCTGGTGCACGTATGAAGGCATTAGCGCTGGTGCACGTATGAAGGCATTAGCGCTGGTGCACGTATGAAGGCATTAGCGCTGGTGCACGTATGAAGGCATTAGCGCTGGTGCACGTATGAAGGCATTAGCGCTGGTGCACGTATGAAGGCATTAGCGCTGGTGCACGTATGAAGGCATTAGCGCTGGTGCACGTATGAAGGCATTAGTGCTGGTGCACGTATGAAGGCATTAGCGCTGGTGCACGTATGAAGGCATTAGCGCTGGTGCACGTATGAAGGCATTAGTGCTGGTGCACGTATGAAGGCATTAGCGCTGGTGCACGTATGAAGGCATTAGTGCTGGTGCACGTATGAAGGCATTAGTGCTGGTGCACGTATGAAGGCATTAGTGCTGGTGCACGTATGAAGGCATTAGCGCTGGTGCACGTATGAAGGCATTAGTGCTGGTGCACGTATGAAGGCATTAGTGCTGGTGCACGTATGAAGGCATTAGCGCTGGTGCACGTATGAAGGCATTAGCGCTGGTGCACGTATGAAGGCATTAGTGCTGGTGCACGTATGAAGGCATTAGTGCTGGTGCACGTATGAAGGCATTAGCGCTGGTGCACGTATGAAGGCATTAGCGCTGGTGCACGTATGAAGGCATTAGCGCTGGTGCACGTATGAAGGCATTAGTGCTGGTGCACGTATGAAGGCATTAGTGCTGGTGCACGTATGAAGGCATTAGTGCTGGTGCACGTATGAAGGCATTAGTGCTGGTGCACGTATGAAGGCATTAGCGCTGGTGCACGTATGAAGGCATTAGTGCTGGTGCACGTATGAAGGCATTAGTGCTGGTGCACGTATGAAGGCATTAGCGCTGGTGCACGTATGAAGGCATTAGCGCTGCAGCACGGCGACCTGAGATGCTCCCTGCAGGTTCACCTGCGTGCACCGCCGCTGGTGTCTGAATTCCACGGCGTATCAAAGCCGCGTGCTAATGAGGGATGAGTCACGGCGGCCATGTTGGCGTCCTGACAACACCTTCACGTCTGACGCCGCCGCGGTGGGAAGTGTGCTGGAATGTTGAGACACACTCCACACGCACCTTGAGAGTGTTCTGATTGGAGGCATGGCGGCAAGGGGGGGGGGGCAGCTGGGGGTGGGCTCTGTGATCTTTGAGCACATGATGGCGGCTGCATGATGAGGCACCGGCCCTACGTGGAATGAGAGGGTGGGCCTGCTGCGGCACATGAGGACACTAAAAGTAGAGCAAGCACTTCTGCAAAGTGGAACAAACAGAAGAGTTGTCTAGATAGTGTGGAGCAGGCAGGGTCTTTAAAGGGGAACATTTCTTTCTTTAAAGGGGAACATTTCATTCTTTAAAGGGGAACATTTCTTTCTTTATAGGGGAACATTTCTTTCTTTAAAGGGGAACATTTCTTTCTTTAAAGGGGAACATTTCATTCTTTAAAGGGGAACATTTCTTTCTTTATAGGGGAACATTTCTTTCTTTAAAGGGGAACATTTCTTTCTTTAAAGGGGAACATTTGTTTCATTAAAGGGGAACATTTCTTTCTTTAAAGGGGAACATTTCTTTCATTAAAGGGGAACATTTCTTTCTTTAAAGGGGAACATTTCTTTCTTTGAAGGGGAACATTTCTTTCTTTAAAGGGGAACATTTCTTTCTTTAAAGGGGAACATTTCTTTCTTTAAAGGGGAACACTTCTTTCTTTAAAGAGGAACATTTCTTTCTTTAAAGAGGAACATTTCTTTCATTAAAGGGAAACATTTCTTTCTTTAAAGGGGAACATTTCTTTCTTTAAAGGGGAACATTTCTTTCTTTAAAGGGGAACATTTCTTTCTTTAAAGGGGAACATTTCTTTCTTTGAAGGGGAACATTTCTTTCTTTAAAGGGGAACATTTCATTCTTTAAAGGGGAACATTTCTTTCTTTAAAGGGGAACATTTCTTTCTTTAAAGGGGAACATTTCTTTCTTTAAAGGGGAACATGTCTTTCTTTAAAAGGGGAACATTTCTTTCTTTGAAGGGGAACATTTCTTTCTTTAAAGGGGAACATTTCATTCTTTAAAGGGGAACATTTCTTTCTTTAAAGGGGAACATTTGTTTCATTAAAGGGGAACATTTCTTTCTTTAAAGGGGATCATTTCTTTCTTTAAAGGGGAACATTTCTTTCTTTAAAGGGGAACATTATCAGCAGACCTATGTAAGCGTCAATATATACCTTGATGTTGCAGAAAAAAGACCATATGTTTTTTTAACCAATTTCCAAAGTCTAAAAGGGTGAATTTGGCAATTTGAACGCCTTTCAATTGTTCGATGACCTTTCACCCGTGACGTTACAACGGGAAGCAATCCGCCATTTTCTCAAACACATTACACACACAAGTCAAATCAGCTCTTTTATTTTCCGTATTTTCGACTGTTTTCCGTACCTTGGAGACATCATGCCTGGTGGGTGTGTTGTCGGAGGTTGTAACAACACCATCAGGGACGGATTTAAGTTGACTTACGTGGAGTGATTAGCAAGGCATGCTAATCGATGCTAACATGCTATTTAGGCTAGCTGTGTGTACATATTGCATCGTTATGCCTCATTTGTAGCTATATTTGCATCCAGCCTTTCCCTGCACCCACATTTAATGCCAAACAAACACATACCAATCGGCGGATTTAAGTTGCACCAGTGTCAAAAGATGCGAAAGTCCCTCGTTTGTTCTGCACATTTTACCGACGATAGCGATGCTACGACAGAGATGTGTGGATATCCTGCGACACTCACAGCAGATGCATTTCCAACGATAAAGTCAACGAAATCAAAAAGGTGAGTTTTGTTGATGTTATTGACTTATGTGCTAATCAGACATATTTGGTCACGGCATGACTGCCAGCTAATCAATGCTAACAAGCTATTCAGGCTAGCTGTATGTACATTTGTAGCTATATTGGCATCCAGCCTTTCCCTCCACTCACATTTAATGCCAAACAAACACATACCAATCGACGGATTTAAGTTGCTCCAGTGGTCAAAAGATGCAATCGTTGGTTAGAAGGCGATCGCCGAATAGCTTCAATAGCTTCAGTTTCTCCTTCAATTTTGTTTTCGCTACCTGCCTCCACACTCCAACCATCCGTTTCAATACATGCGTAATCTGTTGAATTGCTTAAGATGCTGAAATCCAAGTCTGAATCCAAGCTAATGTCGCTATATCTTGCTGTTCTATCCGCCATGTTTGTTTGTGTTGGCATCACTATGTGACGTCACAGGAAAATGGAGGAGGATTTACAGATAGCAAAAATCAGGCACTTTAAAGCCTTTTTTCGGGATATTCCATGGTGGGTAACATTTTGAAAAAAACTTTGAAAAATAAAATAAGCCACTGGGAACTGATTTCTATTGGTTTTAACCCTTCTGAAATTGTGATAATGTTCCCCTTTAACCTTTCCCAGGCCAAGGACCCCCAAACTGGTGATGAGATGGAGCAGGGATCCCCTACTTAAATGACCTGTGGAGAACTGGTCCTAAAGGTACCTTATTAATGTGCTATATTAACATATTCAAATAATTAACTATAGCAGTACTAATGAATGAAAAAGGGTACTATACTGTGTTTGAAAAAGACCTGTTTGCCTTTTTTTTTTTTTTTTTTTACAGGCATAACGTGGTCCTGACGTGGTGACATTGCTGGGTTTAAAAAGTTAAAGTTATATTACCAATGATTGTCACACACCTATAGGAGCAGAGGAGCATGTTGGGCAGCGCACACGCACAGAGTACTTACAAGCAGACACAGTGGAGACAGAAAGGGAGAATGGACGCATTTTGGTGTACAAAACTCGTTTCCATATGAGTTGGGAAATTGTGTTAGATGTAAATATAAACAGAATACAATGATTTGCAAATCCTTTTCAAGCCATATTCAGTTGAATATGCTACAAAGACAACATATTTCATGTTCAAACTCATAAACATTTTTTTCTTTTACAAATCATTAACTTTAGAATTTGATGCCAGCAACATGTGACAAAGAAGTTGGGAAAGGTGGCAATAAATACTGATAAAGTTGATGCTCATCACACACTTATTTGGAACATCCCACAGGTGTGCAGGCTAATTGGGAACAGGTGGGTGCCATGATTGGGTATAAAAACAGCTTCCCAAAAAATGCTCAGTCTTTCACAAGAAAGGATGGGGCGAGGTACACCCCTTTGTCCACAACTGTGTGAGCAAATAGTCAAACAGTTTAAGAACAACCTTTCTCAAAGTGACATTGCAAGAAATTTAGGGATTTCAACATCTACGCTCCATAATATCATCAAAAGGTTCAGAGAATCTGGAGAAATCACTCCACCTGAGCGGCATGGCCGGAAACCAACATTGAATGACCGTGACCTTCGATCCCTCAGACGGCACTGTATCAAAAACCGACATCAATCTCTAAAGGATATCACCACATGGGCTCAGGAACACTTCAGAAAAATCACTGTCACTAAATACAGTTTGTCGCTACATCTGTAAGTGCAAGTTAAAACTCTACTATGCAAAGCGAAAGCCATTTATCAACAACATCCAGAAACGCCGCCGGCTTCTCTGGGCCCGAGATCACCTAAGATGGACTGATGCAAAGTGGAAAAGTGTTCTGTGGTCTGACGAGTCCACATTTCAAATTGTTTTTGGAAATATTCGACATGGTGTCATCCGGACCAAAGGGGAAGTGAACAGCTCCCCTCAGCTCCCGGGGGGTGATCAAGGGTGATGGGTCAAAATGCAGAGAATAATTTGGCCATACCTAGTGTGTGTGTGTGTGTGTGTGTGTGTGTGTGTGTGTGTGTGTGTGTGTGTGTGAGACTATCATTGCTACATGAACTTGAACTACATGATTTGTCTGAGTGACTGGACAGGACAATAAAAATAAAAAAATAAAAAATCCGATTTAGGATTTTTTTTTAAATGAAGTATTGTTAAAAGTAAAAATAGTGTTCATATTTCACTGCAATGTTGTGATGTTGTGTTGTAATGTTGTGATGTGATGTGTTGTAATGTTGTGATGTGATGTGTTGTAATGTTGTGATGTGATGTGTTGTAATGTTGTGTTGTAATGTTGTGATGTGATGTGTTGTAATGTTGTGATGTGATGTGTTGTAATGTTGTGTTGTAATGTTGTGATGTGATGTGTTGTAATGTTGTGATGTGATGTGTTGTAATGTTGTGATGTGATGTGTTGTAATGTTGTGTTGTAATGTTGTGATGTGATGTTGTGTTGTAATGTTGTGATGTAATGTTGTGATGTGATGTTGTAATGTTGTGTTGTGATGTTGTCATGTGATTATGTGATGTTGTCATGTGATGTTGTGTTGTGATTTTGTCAAGTGATGCTTTGATGTGATTTGATGCTGTGATGTTGTCATGTGATGTTGTCATGTGATGTTGTGATGTGTTGTAATGTGATGTTGTGATGTAATGTTGTGATGTTGTGTTGTGATGTTGTGATGTGATGTTGTGATGTGATGTTGTGTTGTGATGTTGTGATGTGATGTTGTGATGTGTTGTAATGTGATGTTGTGATGTAATGTTGTGATGTTGTGTTGTGATGTGTTGTGATTTGATGTTGTGATGTGATGTTGTGATGTGGTGTTGTGATGTTGTGTTGTGATTTGTTGTGATGTTTTGATGTTGTGATGTGATGTTGTGATGTGATGTTGTGTTGTGATGTTGTGATGTTATGTTGTGATGTGTTGTAATGTGATGTTGTGATGTAATGTTGTGATGTTGTGTTGTGATGTGTTGTGATGTGATGTTGTGATGTGATGTTGTGATGTGGTGTTGTGATGTTGTGTTGTGATTTGTTGTGATGTTGTGATGTTTTGATGTTGTGTTGTGATGTTGTGATGTGATGTTGTGATGTGATGTTGTGATGTGATGTTGTGATGTGGTGTTGTGATGTGGTGTTGTGATGTTGTGTTGTGATGTTGTGATGTTGTGTTGTGATGTTGTGTTGTGATGTTGTGTTGTGATGTTGTGTTGTGATGTGATGTTGTGTTGTGATGTGTTGTGATGTTGTGTTGTGATGTGATGTTGTGATGTGATGTTGTGATGTGGTGTTGTGATGTGGTGTTGTGATGTGTTGTGATGTTGTGTTGTGATGTTGTGTTGTGATGTGATGTTGTGTTGTGATGTGTTGTGATGTTGTGTTGTGATGTTGTGTTGTGATGTGATGTTGTGTTGTGATGTGTTGTGATGTTGTGTTGTGATGTGATGTTGTGTTGTGATGTGATGTTGTGTTGTGTTGTGATGTGATGTTGTGTTGTTGTGACGTGATGTTGTGATGTTGTGTTGTGATGTTGTGTTGTGATGCTGTGTTGTGATGTGATGTTGTGTTGTGATGTTGTGGTGTTGTGATGTGATGTTGTGTTGTGATGTGATGTTGTGTTGTGATGTGTTGTGATGTGATGTTGTGTTGTTGTGACGTGATGTTGTGATGTGATGCTGTGTTGTGATGTGATGTTGTGTTGTTGTGATGTCGCAGGCATCCTCCAGGGGTCGCTGTGTACCAGCTGCCTACGTCACGTGACTCCCAGCGCTCACAATTGTCAGAATGACATCTACAACACAGCAAGTACACTTCAACTAGTGCACTTCAAAATAAATAAGTCCAAACGAGCAGTGGGCGGGGCTTGGTAACGCTCTCACGGAGTGTTCTGAATGTTAGCTTAGCGGTTTGCATCAACACACGCTGTGTACTTTGTGTACTTGGCAGTGAAGCCGCAGCTATGCAGACAACCTGTAAAGGTGTGACGGGGTGGGCGTGGCCTGGTGGCCCCTCCCCCCTGGGAACCTGCTCCTGCAGACGGCGTGGGATGGTTTTCCCGGGGAGCCAGCCAGCATTCCTGCCTCCTGATTGGCCAGAGATAATATTATGCGAGTGCACTTCAAAGACTGCGGTCCAGCAGGTGATGTTGTCCTAACCATGCTGAGGTCAGAGGTCACGCTGCATGTTTTTACATGTGTGCCAGATGGAGGCCCCTCCCCCCACCGTTTCCACGCCAACCCGGCTCGCTAATGAGTATCATTAAAAACAACAGGCGAGGGGTCCGCCGCTGAGAAGAAGAACATTCCAGGGCGGTTGTCTCAGGTGTTCTGCTTGCTACTGGCCCGCCGGGCCCCGGGCCCCGCCCGCACAAACATCAGCGCCCGAGGGCCACCGCCGCCGTTTGATCGCCGCTCGCCGTTTAAGGACAGAGCTGACCTGAGAGGCTTGTTCTCCGTGGGTCGGGGGGGCGCCGTGTGTGTGTGTGTGTGTGTGTGTGTAGATCCACAACACCTCACGTTTGTGTGTCCAACACTCTAGGCCCCGCCCCCTTTTACACCATCAGTACACTCATCTACGCTTTAACATGTACACGTGTGTACTAGTACACTCATGTACACTTAAACATGAACACATGTGTAGTAGTACACTCATGTACACTTAAACATGAACACATGTGTAGTAGTACACTCATGTACACTTTAACATGTACACGTGTGGACTAGTACACTCATGTACACTTAAACATGAACACGTGTGTAGTAGTACACTCATGTACACTTAAACATGAACACATGTGTAGTAGTACACTCATGTACACTTTAACATGTACACGTGTGTACTAGTACACTCATGTACACTTAAACATGAACACATGTGTAGTAGTACACTCATGTACACTTTAACATGAACACAAGTGTAGTAGTACACTCATGTACACTTTAACATGTACACGTGTGGACTAGTACACTCATGTACACTTAAACATGAACACGTGTGTAGTAGTACACTCATGTACACTTTATCATGTACATATGTGTAGTAGTACACTCATGTACTGTACACTTTAATATGTACACGTGTGTAGTAGTACACTCATGTACTGTACACTTTAATATGTACACGTGTAGTAGTACACTCATGTACACTTTAACATGTACACGTGTGGACTAGTACACTCATGTACACTTAAACATGAACACGTGTGTAGTAGTACACTCATGTACACTTTAACATGTACACGTGTGGACTAGTACACTCATGTACACTTAAACATGAACACGTGATTAGTAGTACACTCATGTACACTTTATCATGTACATATGTGTAGTAGTACACTCATGTACTGTACACTTTAATATGTACACGTGTGTAGTAGTACACTCATGTACACTTTAACATGTACACGTGTGGACTAGTACACTCATGTACACTTAAACATGAACACGTGTGTAGTAGTACACTCATGTACACTTTAACATGTACACGTGTGGACTAGTACACTCATGTACACTTAAACATGAACACGTGATTAGTAGTACACTCATGTACACTTTATCATGTACATATGTGTAGTAGTACACTCATGTACTGTACACTTTAACATGTACACGTGTGGACTAGTACACTCATGTACACTTAAACATGAACACGTGTGTAGTAGTACACTCATGTACACTTTAACATGTACACGTGTGGACTAGTACACTCATGTACACTTAAACATGAACACGTGATTAGTAGTACACTCATGTACACTTTATCATGTACATATGTGTAGTAGTACACTCATGTACTGTACACTTTAATATGTACACGTGTAGTAGTACACTCATGTACTGTACACTTTAATATGTACACGTGGAGTAGTACACTCATGTACTGTACACTTTATTATGTACACATGTGTAGTAGTACACTCATGTAATGTACACTTTAATTTGTACAGGTGTAGTAGTACACTCATGTACTGTACACTTTATTATGTACACATGTGTAGTAGTACACTTATGTACACTTAATTATGTACACATGTGTAGTAGTACACTCATGTACTGTACATTTTATTATGTACACATGTGTAGTAGTAAACTCAATTACTGTACACTTTAATATGTACATGTGTAGTAGTACACTCATGTACACTTTAATATGTACACATGTGTAGTAGTAAACTTATGTACCCTTAATCATGTACACATGTGAACTAGTACACTCAATTACTGTACACTTTAATATGTACATGTGTAGTAGTACACTCATGTACACTTTAATATGTACACATGTGTAGTAGTACACTCATGTACTGTACACTTTATTATGTACACATGTGTAGTAGTACACTCAAGTGTTGTATAAGTGTGTATAAGTGTGTAGATAATGTGTGTGTGTGACAGTGTGTACATGAGAGTATACACACTAACGGTGTGTATATAAGTGTGTGTGTTTGTATAAGTGTGTGTATAAGAGTGTAGATAATGTGTGTGTTTGTTTGTGTGTGTGTGTGTGTGTGACAGTTTGTACACGAGAGTATACACAGTAAGAGTGTGTATATAAGTGTTTGCATAAGAATGTAGATTGTGTGTGCGCGCGTGTTTGTGTGTGTATGACAGTGTGTACACAAGAGTATAAACACACAAAGTGTGTTTATACTCTTGTGTGTTTGTATAAGTGTATGTATAAGAGTGTAGATTGTTTTGTGTGTGTGAGTGTGTGTATAACAGTTTGTACATGCGCATATACATAGTAAGAGTGTGTATAATTGTGTGTGTGTGTGTTTGTATAAGTGTGTAGATCGTGTGTGTGTGTGTGTGTGTGTGTGTGTGTGTGTGTGTGTGCGTGTGTGTGATGCAAGAGTGCAGCAAGATGTAAAAGAGACATGAGTGATTGTTGTGGACGTAAGTGTGGACTTCAACATGTGTCTACTGGAGGACCTGGACACACTAGAGACACCAAGTCCAAGGTGAGTCATGAAGGAGACCATGAAGGAGCTCATGAAGGAGACCATGAAGGACACCATGAAGGACACCATGAAGGAGACCATGAAGGAGCTCATGAAGAAGATCATCAAGGAGACCATCAAGGAGCTCATGAAGGAGACCATGAAGGAGCTCATGAAGAAGATCATCAAGGAGACCATCAAGGAGCTCATGAAGGAGACCATGAAGGAGCTCATGAAGAAGATCATCAAGGAGCTCATGAAGGAGACCATGAAGGAGCTCATGAAGAAGATCATCAAGGAGACCATCAAGGAGCTCATGAAGGAGACCATGAAGGAGACCATTAAGGAGATAATGAAAGAGACCATGAAGGAGATTATGAAAAAGACCATGAAGGAGATCATCAAGGAGACCATGAATGAGACTATGAAGGAGCTCATGAAAGTGACCATAAAGGAGCTCATGAAAGTGACCATGAAGGAGGTCATGAAAGTGACCATGAAGGAGGTCATGAAAGTGACCATGAGGGAGATCATGAAGGAGCTCATGAAGGAGCTCATAAAAGACACCATGAAGGAGATCATCAAGGAGACCATGAATGATACCATGAAGGAGCTCATGAAGGAATACATGAAGGAGGTTATGAATGAGACCATGAAGGAGCTCATGAAGGAATACATGAAGGAGACCATGAAGGAGGTCATGGAGAATACATGAAGGAGATCATGAAGGAGGTCTTGAAGAATACATGAAGGAGATCATGAATGAGACCATGAAGGAGACTATGAAGGAGATCATGAAAGAGATCATGAATGAGACCATGAAGGAGCTCATGAAGGAATACATGAAGGAGCTCATGAATGAGACCATGAAGGAGCTCATGAAGGAATACATGAAGGAGACCATGAAGGAGGTCATGAAGAATACATGAAGGAGACCATGAAGTAGACTATAAAGGAGACCATGAAAGAGATCATGAAGGAATACATGAAGGAGCTCATGAATGAGACCATGAAGGAGCTCATGAAGGAATACATGAAGGAGACCATGAAGGAGGTCATGAAGAATACATGAAGGAGACCATGAAGGAGACTACAAAGGAGACCATGAATGAGACCTTGAAGGAGCTCATGAAAGAGACCATGAAGGAGATCATGAATGAGACCATGAAGGAGACCATGAATGAGACCATGAAGGAGATCATGAAGGAGACCATGAAGAAGGTCATGAATGAGACCATGGAGGAGCTCATGAAGGAATACATGAAGAAGGTCATGAATGAGACCATGAAGGAGACGAGGTCGAGTGTGAAAGTGAGACGAAAAATGTGTGCAGATTCCTCGGAGAAGAACGTCAGAGAAAGGAGGAGCAGTGCCAGACATGTGGAAGTCATCACAGGCTGCTCGGGATCGGGGGAACCCCGCTGGATCAACATGCTGTGTGTGTGTGTGTGTGTGTGTGTGTGTACGACCGCAGTGGAGCTCCACACACACACACACACACACACACACACACACACACACACACACACACACACGTGTGATGAAACTACCTTCTACCACTGACTCTTGAGGGTTGGAATTGGGGGTTCAATCAGCAAAATGATTCCCGGGCGCGGCCACCGCTGCTGCTCACAGCTCCCCTCACCAGGACAAATGTCACCACACCTAGTGTGTGTGTGTGTGTGTGTGTGAGAGACAATCATTGGTACTTTAACTCTCCTTCCATCTTGTGTCCTGGTGACAACAACACGAGGAGCGAGCACGGAGGTCGCCCAACTTGTTTACTAAACACCAGCGTCATGGAAATCTTCCCTGTGGAGACGACAACGTTTTTGGCAAACAACGGCAGAGTGAGACCTCCTGTTTTTCACTTCTGTGCAGGCGCACATCCAGCTGGTGCAGAGTGTGACGCCAACGCCATTTTCTGCCTTTTGTCTTAAATGCTGCCTATCAATCACAATCTTTATGTAAGACAAGAACACATGTTCATGCATTCTAAATCATAAATAAATAATAGCAAAAGTCAGCTAACAACGGGATTTGCTCTATTTCACCAAAATTACATCCAAAGGCCTCCATCAGGGTTTTGTATACTCACTGTAATTATATATGTTATGTAGTAACATTCATAATAACATGTAATATATACATGATGTAAGTATATATGTAGTATCTAGTAACATTCATAATAACATGTAATATATAATATATACATTATGTAAGTATATATGTAGTATCTAGCCACATTCCTAATAGCATGTAATATATACATGATGTAAGTATATATGTAGTATCTAGTAACATTCATAATAACATGTAATATATACATGATGTAAGTATATGTCATGTAGTAACATTCATAATAATGTAATATATACATGATGTAAGTATATATGTCATGTAGTGACATTCATAATAACATGTCATATATACATGATGTAAGAATATATGTAGTATCTAGCAACATTCATAATAACATGTAATATATACACGATGTAAGTATATATGTAGTATCTAGTAACATTCATAATATGTAATATATACACGATGTAAGTATATATAGTAAGTTTCATAATAACTTGTAATATATACAAGATGTAAGTATTTATGTAGTATATAGTAACATTCATAATAACATGTAGTATATACATGATGTAAGTATATATGTCATGTAGTAACATTCATAATAACATGTAATATATAAATGATGAAAGTATATATGTAGTATCTAGTAACATTCATAATAACATGTAATATATACATGATGTAAGTATATATATATGTCATGTAGTAACATTCATAATAACATGTAATATATAAATGATGAAAGTATATATGTAGTATCTAGTAACATTCATAATAACATGTAATATATAAATGATGTAAGTATATATGTAGTATCTAGTAACATTCATAATAACATGTAATATATACATGATGTAAGTATATATGTCATGTAGTAACATTCATAATAACATGTAATATATACATGATGTAAGTATATATGTCATGTAGTAACATTCATAATAACATGTAATATATAAATGATGAAAGTATATATGTAGTATCTAGTAACATTCATAATAACATGTAATATATACATGATGTAAGTATATATGTCATGTAGTAACATTAATAATAACATGTAATATTTACGTAAAGTACTTGTTTTAAGCATTCTTTTCACGGACGCTCACTTTCCCTTCAACAACAAGAAGAAGAAGACTACTAATCATGGCGGACTTGAGAGACAACAAAGACTACTTAGGGACTGTGTGTCCAGATCCTTATATTTTTGAGCCTGAGTATACAGAGGATGAACTACAAGTTTTAGAAGCTCTGTGCTAACAGATCCAGCAAGGAGCAGTTTTGGTAAGTGCTAAACATTCACTTACTGTATCATGTCTGCTCTCACTGGGATATTGACTGATGAGATGTTTATATATTCTCGTTTAGATGAAGAATTAATGATAACAGCCAGGTGCATGCCTCTGTAGGTGGGAGGGGCCTATCCGCAGGTGCATGCGCATGCCTCTGGAGGTGGGAGGGGCCTATCCCCAGGTGCATGCCTCTGGAGGTGGGAGGGGCCTATCCCCAGGTGCATGTCTTTGGAGGTGGGAGGAAGAACGGAGTCGGAGAACCCAGAGGGAACCCACGCTGTCACGAGGAGAACATGCAAAATCCACACAGAAAGTCTTTGTAAACATTCCCGGTTTTCCTGAAATTCACCAATTCCCAGGAAATTCCCGTTCAAATTAATGGACAATCTTTACAAGTTCCAAAATTCCCAAATTTTTCCACCTTCAACACATTCTTCTCATCCTGGACATTCCAACTTCCAATTTTCAGAGTTAAAAAAAATTCCAGGAATTCCCAGTTTTCCAAAATCTTATGTCCACCCTTGTCCTTTCTGCTCCTCCCTCCACAATTTAAACTCATGCACCATCAAAACATTCCCCACAGTCGGCACAACAAACGTACCTATTACGTAAAAATTCCTATTTTTCCCAAAATTCCCAGGAAATTCCCATTGAAATGAATGGGAATTTTTTACAAGTGCAAAAATTCCAAACATTTTTCCACCTTCAACACATTTCCCTCATCCTGAACATTACGATTGCCAATTTTCAGAGTTCAGAAATATTCCAGGAATTCCCAGTTTTCCAACATCTTATGTCCACCCTCTGCTCCTCCCTCCTCCACCCATGCACCATCAAAACATTCCCCATAGTCAGCAAAACAAACGTACCTATTACGTAAAAATTGCGCAGGAATTGCGCAATACAAAATGTCACTGACAGTCTGCCTCTATAATGGTAATTAAAAAGCTCCCAGGTGGAATATTTGCGGCACGCCTGGAAAATACCTCCTTCTACGCGCCCGCCACTACCAACATGGCGCCCGGCCCGGCTCGTGCGCGAGTGAGAGGAAGCGATGTGTTTGGCCTGCGTTGCCACGGGCGACGGTGAAAACACGCGTGATGGTTCTGACATGTGGCGGTGATTCCCGCAGGAAGGAGGAAGATGATGACGATGATGATGACATCACAAACCTGGGTCTCATCATCATCATGACGGATGTTCAAAAGTATTCGCCTGCAGCAGTGATTGACACTTTTCTGGCCCCGCCCACACGGCTGCATTGTGCTGCCTCACGTTGCCGTGGTGACGGTTCATCCTCGCCATCGTGTTGCTGATGAAGCGTCTTCACGGGCCAATCAGAAGAAGGTAAACGCGGCGCCTGCTGTGGGATCCTTTTTCCGCCGTGATGGATGCCAGGCGGCTGCCAGGCGGCTGCGGCGTTTTCTCCTCTCTGGGTGATCCGCGCATCAGAGCGGCGTGCGCTTGGCAGGAAGTGTTCCTGGCACGCACGTCTCCCCTCAACCTGGGGAGTCTTCCTCGCGTGGAATGTCGTCCGCGTGGAGTTTGACAAGGTGATGGAGGAGGCGGCGGCGCTGCCAGAAATAAGATGTTGGCGAGCAGGGCGGCTCTTTAGCTTTCTTCTCACGCGGCCTTCTTTTCTCACGTCAAACCCGCTGGATGCAGAACTTGGTCAGAATCTTGTGTTTGAGTGTGTGTGTAGGAATGAGTGTGTTCATCAGTGCATGTAAAACCAAATGTGTGTGTGTACACAACACAAAAGTTAGTGTAAATAGTAAATAAAAAGAGAATACAACAAATCCTTTTCAACTTATATTCAATTAAATAAACTGCCAAGACAAGATATTTAAGTTTCCAAAAAAGTAGTCAGAGGGGCATTTTTACCAGTGTGTTACATGGCCTTTCCTTTTAACAACACTCAGTGCAGGTTTGGGAACTGAGGAGACACATTTTTGAAGTGGAATTCTTTCCCATTCTTGCTTGATGTACAGCTTAAGTTGTTCAACAGTCTCCTGCCTCATATTTTAGCCTGCACACATTTTCAATGTCTGGACTACAGGCAGGCCAGTCTCGTACCCACACTATTTTACTATGAAGCCACGCTGTTGTAACACCTGGCTTGGCATCGTCTTGCTGAAATAAGCAGGGGCGTCCATGCGTGGATGGCAGCATATGTTGCTCCAAAAGCTGTATGTACCTTTCAGCATTAATGGTGCCTTCACAGATGTGTAAGTTAGCCATGCCTTGGGCACTAATGCACCCCCATACCATCACACATGCTGGGAACAGTCCGGATGGTTCTATTCCTCTGTCTACAGATTCTAAAAACAATTTGAAATGTGGACTTCATCAGACCACGTAACACTTTTCCACTTTGCAACAGCCAAGCCGGCTGATGCAAAGGCATTGCATAGTTGAGTTTTAACTTGCACTTACAGATGCAGTGACCAACTGTAGTTACTAACAGTGGGGTTTTTTTTTCTGAAGTGTTCCTGAGCCCATGTGGTGATATCCTTTACACACCGATGTGGCTTTTTGATGCAGTACCGCCTGAGGGATCCAGGGTGCATAATATCATGGCTAACGTGCAGTGATTTCTCCACATTCTCTGAACCTTTTCATGATATTACGGAGCATAAATGGTGAAAGTGACAAGTTTTATCCAGATTAATTTCTATTAATCACGATGAAATAAAAGGTATATTTTAATGTGTGTGTAGATCAGGGGTCGGGAACCTTTATGGCTGAGAGAGCCAAGAAGCCAAATATTTTAAAATGTATTTCCGTAAGAGCCATATAATATTTGTTTTAACACTGAAAACAACTAAAGGCGTGCATTTTTAAGTAAGACCAACATTTCTATTGTATAATAGGTCTCTTATTCTTTGTCATAACATTGTTATTCTGAAGCTAACTGTGGAGGGGGTGTGGCCTGCGGGCCTGCAGCGAAGCGGGGTGTTGCCACGATCGGCCTCGAAATCAGCGACAGGTGCATAGATGGCCAACCTGGGCCTTTTTATCTAATCACCTGTGACTCTGTTATAAGCAGCGGCCAGGAGGAGAGACGGGGTTGGGGCTGGAGCCAGAGCGTGTGCGAGAACGAAAGAGAAAAAGATAATTGCTAGAAAGCAACTAATAGACTTATTGAAAAATAAAATACTAATGTAACCCTGAAACAGGCTCTCATGTCGGTGCTTGGTGGTCTGAAGAACCCCCAGGAGGGCAAGCCCCACACTAACCAATAACAAATAAATAACTTCTTACCATTAACGCAACTTCTTGAACAGGTGCGGTGGGAAACGGATGGATGGATTAAAAATGCATGAGAATGTTTTATATTTTGAACGTTATTTTTAAGACTGTGACTACAAGTGGAATTATTCATTACTTATCGTGTTAAGCAATGTCAGCTCAGATTTATACGAGAGCCAGATGCAGTCAACAAAAGAGCCACATCTGGCTCGCGAGCCATAGGTTCCCTATCCCTGGTGTAGATGATACAAGATACACATTCACCGGAGATGTCCCAATACTTTTGTGCGTGAATCTCCGAGTTGAAAACAGCGAGGACCGACGCGCTACCTGAGACGCTCCCTGCCTAACCAAGTCCCGGCGAGCCAAATCAGCGAGTTCGACTGGAGAAAACACCAGAAGGGTTTACTCGGGATCCCCCGGGAAGAGCAGGACCAAGGGGCTGGGGAGAGGAGAGTCTGGGCTTCCCTGTTTAGGCTGCTGCCCCCGCGACCCGACCTCGGATAAATGGAAGAAGATGGATGGAAGGAAGGGTTAACTGGGGAACATAGTCTCTTTTATGCCGGGACTTGAACTGACGTCCAGGTCGGCCCGATTCTGTTTTCCAATTTGCTTGTCACGTGTTTCCACTGACAGGCTGCAGGAAACACGCCAGGCAAGCCCACCGGTGCATTTTAAGATGTGTAGCGAAGCCTTTTTTTTTTTTTTTTTTGCTTAAAACCTAGCTAGCCACTTACTTGACTGTTGGTTGGAAGACCGTTAAAAACATGCACTTGTGGAACTTTTAATAACTGCCGCTATGTTCCTTTAGTGGAACCATTCCAAGTGTTCTGATCCACCACTTTTTCTTTTGGTGTCATGTGGGGTTTTATTTATAGAAGTGCCAGTCGGCTGAAAATAGGATCCATTATTTGACGGATTGTGTGTGTCTGGGATGTCTAATCCTTGGAAGCAGCTGACTCAGCACATCGCACTCACGCCATCCAAAGCGGGAAAACACCGACGGGGGAAGAGGAGGAGTTTGATTGGCTCACCAAGAAGTCTGGACCATGGATGTATACAAACTCTGTTTCCATATGAGTTGGGAAATTGTGTTAGATGTAAATATAAACAGAATACAATGATTTGCAAATCCTTTTCAAGCCATATTCAGTTGAATATGCTACAAAGACAACATATTTCATGTTCAAACTGATAAACTGATTAGTTTTTTTTTTTGCAAATAATAATTAACTTAGAATTTCATGGCTGCAACACGTGCCAAAGGAGTTGGGAAAGGGCATGTTCACCACTGTGTTACATCACCTTTTCTTTTAACAACACTCAAACGTTTTGGAACTGAGGGAACTAATTGTTGAAGCTTTGAAAGTGGAATTTTTTCCCATTCTTGTTTTATGTAGAGCTTCAGTCCTTCAACAGTCCGGGGTCTCCGCTGTTGTATTTTACGCTTCATAATGCACCACACATTTTCCATGGGAGACAGGTCTGGACTGCAGGCGGGCCAGGAAAGTACCCGCACTCTTTTTTTACGAAGCCATGCTGTGGTAACACGTGCTGAATGTGGCTTGGGATTGTCTTGCTGAAATAAGCAGGGGCGTCCATGAAAAAGATGGCGCTTAGGTTGTTCCAAAACCTGTATGTAACTTTCAGCATTAATGGTGCTTTCACAGATGTGTAAGTTACCCATGCCTTGGGCACTAATGCACCCCCATATATTCACAGATGCTGGCTTTTGAACTTTGTGTCGATAACAGTCGGGATGGTTCGCTTTCCCTTTGGTCCGGATGACACCATGTCGAATATTTCCAAAGACAATTTGAAATGTGGACTCGTCAGACTACAGAACACTTTTCCACTTTGCATCAGTCCATCTTAGATGATCTCGGGCCCAGAGAAGCCGACGGCGTTTCTGGATGTAGTTGATAAATGGCTTTCGCTTTGCATAGTAGAGCTTTAACTTGCACTTACAGATGTAGCGACAAACTGTATTTAGTGACAGTGGTTTTATGAAGTGTTCCTGAGCCCATGTGGCGATATCCTTTAGAGATTGATGTCGGTTTTTGATACAGTGCCGTCTGAGGGATGTTGGTTTCCGGCCATGCCGCTTACGTGGAGTGATTTCTCCAGATTCTCTGAACCTTTTGATGATATTATGGAGCGTAGATGTTGAAATCCCTAAATTTCTTGCAATTGCACTTTGAGAAAGGTTGTTCTTAAACTGTTTGACTATTTGCTCACACAGTTGTGGACAAAGGGGTGTACCTCGCCCCATCCTTTCTTGTGAAAGACTGAGCATTTTTTGGGAAGCTGTTTTTATACCCAATCATGGCACCCACCTGTTCCCAATTAGCCTGCACACCTGTGGGATGTTCCAAATAAGTGTTTGATGAGCATTCCTCAACTTTATCAGTATTTATTGCCACCTTTCCCAACTTCTTTGTCACGTGTTGCTGGCATCAAATTCTAAAGTTAATGATTATTTGCAAAAAATAAAATGTTTATGAGTTTGAACATCAAATATGTTGTCTTTGTAGCATATTCAACTGAATATGGGTTGTAAAGGATTTGCAAATCATTGTATTCTGTTTATATTTACATCTAACAATTTCCCAACTCATATGGAAACAGGGTTTGTAGAAGTACACAGCATGAGTACTAGGTGTGTAGAGTGAAGAAGTACAAGTACACAGTATGTACCTTCACTGCCGTGCTGCTGTGAGAGCAGTCGTTAGGTGGAAATAAAAGGTCTTTAACTCGCACTTAAAGGCAATTAAGCTCATTACCTTGTTGAACACACTTCACACAACCTGCTTAAAGTCAAATACCACATCCGCATGTCCTGAAATATATCTGACTGTTCGTCAAGTCAGAAAAAATGCCCAGCAGGCACAAGACATCGAACCAAGGCTGAGAACTTGGTGAATACTATTATTACACATTTTTTAATGCATTTTAATAGTAGATTTTTTTTAAAACTAAAATGTAAAAAAAATATGGGAAGTTGTAATAATATCGCCTCAAAATGTTGTTTATATTGGATAAACAGTACTGCTGTTTTTATGGTTGAAAAAAGGCAGCTCTGTTGCCGGAATATTATTGTAAAATTTACCTTTGCAAATAAAATAAAAAAATGCAATTTTACAGTAAAATTTGGGCACCGGAGTTGCCCTTTGTGGTTTTTATTTTTTACCACAAATCAACAACATTTTTCGGTGTATTACTGACTGTAAATGCCAAAACGGCACCACAGTTTATTACAGTAAAAAAAGTAATGTTTTTTTCATTTACAGAAAAATGCTGAAAAAACCACAGTAAATTTCCCAATTGTACCATGAAATTTATTGCTACTTTTACATTGCACAAGTTGATGCACCACTTGCTTTAAAATCATTATTAGTATTTATTTATATTTAAAAAATGTTTGAATGTTTGTTGATATATTTTTGCATAATTACACAATATTTAAGTTAACATAATTTGCGATTACATGGAGGTCATATATTTTTTTCTCCCAAAATAGAAAGAAAGAATGCATTTAGTAAGAAAAGTAACTGTATTTTATCGATACATATCATTTCCAGACTCTGCAGGGCCAAATGAAATGAAGTTGTGGGCCACATCTGTCCCCCGGGCCTTGAGTCTGACACCTGTGCCTTAAACTGTTTTGTAACCAAAGGCAACGGCTGTTTATGACCCCACTTCCTTTAGAAACAGCTGTTGCCTTATTATCAGGGAAAGTCCAAATAAAAGAGGAGGCGTACAATTTTTTGGGTAAGTACAAAGAGTACAGCCCAGACGTTTCTCCTCATTGAGCTAAATTGAATTCTGTCTCTGTTTAGTTCCTTGGTTCTTGTCTGTTTAATAGATGTCATCAGTGTTTGAACCTGACAGGTACTGTTCACATTCAAACTGATACGGTATCTTGGAATCAACATTGGTACTCAACTGTACTAATTTTTGGTACTGAATATGAATAGTTTTTGACGATAAAATCAATTTTTTTTTTGCGACATTTAAAATTGAGCTGATCAGGATAACCGCCGTGGTAAAAGAAAGAAAAGAACGACATTAGGACAGTCTTGCCTTCAGCCATGTAAACACGCTGTTCAGAGGCAAGCGAGACCGACGATGCGTTGCGTTTCCACTGCACACTTTCCAGCTTATTTTTTTAGCGTGGATAAACAATACTAAAACGACACATTTTAACACCCATACACACCGTGGGAACCTCTTTGGTGTTCCACCTTCATTGTAGCGACGACACACAGAAATGATAGTGAAAGTATTTGATCCCGACACAAAACGAGGCTTAGGAATTTGGCGAGCGTTTCCACCTCCGTGTTTGATCGTGGAGAAGTTTGTTGTTGTTGTTGACTTCTTGTTCACAACTTCTCTGCAAACAAACCCTAGTTGAAAATGTCTGTCCTAGGCTTACCTCTAAACTGAATGCATTGGGAGGGACACGACATAAGAGGTCAAGTCACCCTGACCAAGTTGGTGGGGTGACATTTGAAAATTGGACAGTTACATAAGTTGTTATGCTACAAATCAGGCCATCATGGCGAGTATAAATAAGAAGGGAAGACCAAACCTGGTGTGCGCTCTTTCTTAATTATTTTCATGAGGGTTCACCATCTTTCGTCTCATATCGATTCAAACCAACTTTGTACCATCTGATTATGAGTAAATAAACTCCTGTAACAAATTCTCTATTGTTCCTGTTTAATTTTGGGACTTTCCGACCACATAAAATTGGCGTCAGAAAGAAAATCCTGTTCGTGACGCCAATTTTATGTGGTTGAAAAGTCTGAATCTTAAACAGGAACAATAGAGAGTTTGTTACAACAGTTTTAATTACTCATAATCAGATAGTAAAAAGTTGGATTGAATCGATCTGAAAACAGACAGTGTCTCCGGAGATGAAAGATGGTGAACCCTAGTGAAAGGAATTAGAAAGAGCGCACATCAGGCTTGGTGTTCCCTTCGTATTTATACGCTCCATGATGTCCTGATTTGTAGCATAACAACTTATGTAACTGTCCAATGTTCAGGGTGACTTGACTTCTTATGTCGTGTCCCCCACAATGCATTTAATTTGGAGGTAACCCTAGGACAGAAATTTTCCACTACACCACAGACCTCCATCTTGGCCTCATGGGACCACATCACCGCTCAGCTGCTCACTGCCAAACGTCGGCAGAATAAGAAATGATAACAGATGACGATAAGATGATAATGTGAAGTATGAATGGTGCACGAGATGACAGTGTGGTGTAGTGTTGGTGTGTGTGGGAGATTGCAGCACGCCAAAAAGTGTCGCCGTAGAGACGTCTCCATCCATCATGGAAACAAGAAGAGTTTTCTCTTGTGTGTGTGTGTGTGTGTGTGTGTGTGTGTGTGTGTGTGTGTGTGTGTTTGTGTGCGTGTGTGTGCTGACGCGACGACTTGAACGCCTTCAGCTTCGCCGCTGGTCTGCGCCTTAATGTTTGTAGTCTGCGGGGGCGTGATTGTCCTGGGATGAGAAGACGGGACTGGCGTGTGTCGCCAGGAGATCTTCTGCTGTGGTTTGGACTCTCTTGACTGACGCGGCCCGACTGCAGACAGACGCGGGGGTGCGCGGTGCGTCAGCACAACATGACTTTTATTGTGAAAGGACTTGACGGCTAGATTTATCGACCACGCGGTTGTTCGTCTTCAGAAGACTTCGCTCTGAGCTCAGTCTTGTTTTTTTTACTTTTAGCTAACATCTGACTTCATTGTGTGTGTGTGTGTGTGTGTGTGTGTGTGCGTCAGTGAACAAACAAAGAACAAAAAGCAAAGAAAAGTATCTTTCCTCACTTGTTAGCGCACATTAGCATGCATTATTAAAGTTAGCGCTGTCAAATGACGTTGATGCAACGTTGATTACACGTACATGTCCTTTAAAAGTGAATTCAAAACAACGCTGCAGAATAGCTGTTTTTGTCAATTGTGACAACGTTGGTGTCTAACGTTGGATCCACGTTGTTTAGTTGGGAAATGACCAACATTCCAACGGTCGAATCAACGTCACAACCTGACGTTGATTAAACGTCGTCAGAAAGCATTTTGTTTCAACATTGTGTTTGTGATGTAGAATATTGTTTGGAAAATGGGCAAAATTCAATGTTCAAATCACACCAGAACCTGACATTGAATAAACATCATCAAAATGTATGTTGTTTCAACGTTGTATTTGTGTTGTAGAATATTGGTTGGGAAATGACCACAATTCAATGGTCAAATCAACGTCACAACCTGACATTGAATCAACGTTGTCAAAAATAATGTTTCATTGTTGTTTTGGAGTTGGAAAATATTGGTTTGAAAATGACCAAATTTCAACGGTCAAATCAACGTCATAACCTGACGTTGATTAAACGTCGCCAAAAAGCATGTTGTTTCAACGTTGTGTTTGTGTTGTACAATATTGGTTGAAAAACGACCACATTTCAATGTTCAAATCAACGTCAGAACTCGATATTGATTAAACGTCGTCAAAAAGCATGTTGTTCCAACGATGTGTTTGTGTTGTAGAATATCGGTTGACAAATTACAAAAATTCAATGCTCAAATCAACTTTCAGAACTTGATATTGATTAAAAACTATGTTGTTTCAACGTTGTGTTTGTGGTGTAAAATACTGGTTGGGAAATGACCATATTTCGATGGTCAAACCAACGCCACAACCTGACATTGATTTAAAGTTGTTAAAAAGCATGTTGTTTCAACATTGTATTTGTGTTGTAGAATATTGGTTGAAAAATGACCATATTTCAATGTTCAAATTGACGTCAGAAATCAACATTGATTAAACGTTGTCAGAAAGCATGTTGTTTCAACGTTGTATTTGTGTTGTAGAATATTGGTTGGGTAGTTACCAAAATTCAGTGGTCAAATCAACGTCACAACCCAACATTGATTAAAAATCGTTAAAACGTATGTTGCTTCAACGTTCTATTTGTGTTGTAGAATATTGGTTGGGAAATGACCACATTTCAATGTTCAAATTAACGTCAGAATTCAACATTTATTAAACATTGTCAAAAATCATGTTGTTCCTGTTATGATCCGCTGCCCAGATCATGTTTTGATTTAGATTTTTGAGTCTTTTTGTGTTTCCTGTTAGTTTTGGACTCTCAGTTTGGTTTCCATGGTTACTCATTATTTTCACTTGCCGCCTGTTCCGAACGTGCACCTGTCTTGTGATTGCTGTCTTTATTTAAACCTGCCGTCTCCGTTCAGTCGGTCTTGCTTCCTAATTTGTCTTCGCACAACAAGTAACGACGTTTTGTTTCCTGCTCACTACCGGCTAGCTTCCACGCTAGGCAATTTTCTTTTCTAGCTCCCACGCTAGCTCTTTTAGTTTTGTCTCAGTCTGATTTATATTTTAAATAAATCATTTTTCCTACCTGCACGCTGTGTCCGAAGCCCTGGGAGAACGAAACCTGCATCACCATGCGCCCGACTCATTACAGTTCCAATGTTATGTTAGAGTTGTAGAATATTGGTTGGGAAATGACCACATTTCAATGTTCAAATCCACGTCAGAACTCGATATTGATTAAACGTTGTCAAAAAGCATGTTGTTTCAACCTTGTATTTGTGTTGTAGAATATTGGTTGAAAAATGACCACATTTCAATGTTCAAATCAACGTCAGAACTTGATATTGATTGAAAGTCGTCAAAAAGCATGTTGTTTCAATGATGTATTTGTGTGGTCGATTAATAGGTTGGGAAATGACCACATTTCAACGGTCAAACCAACGTCACGACCCGACATTGGATAAACGTTGTCAAAAAGCACGTTGTTTCAACGTCATGTTTGTGTTGCTCAACGTCAGGACCTAATTCAACACGTTCTCAACATGCCTGTTGAGTAATATTTCAATCAGACTAATCACACTTTTGAAAATGTAATTTGAAAATCAAATGACTTGCTTCCATGAATGTTTCACTTGAATGTACATCATCGCGCAAAACCAAACAGTTTTATCCAAAGTCCTGTCGTTTTTTGTTTTTTTTTAAATGAAATGACGTACAGTAGGAAGGGGATGCAAATGAGCTAATTTGTTGCGGTTTACCTGACACATGAAACGTGACACATTTGGGGTGTGCACGATCCACTTCAGATGGAAGTAAAGTGTTGAATATCTGAAAATGGGTTTTGTGGCAATTCCGATTTTGACCACAGCGTCAGTTGCTATGTAGAGTGGCGCTTTCCATCCTTTTCAGCAGACGGCATTGCAAAATTATCACCCCCCCCCGCCTCTTTCCTCTCACGCGAGAACCAGCCAGCAAGAAGACTATATAAAAGCCTTCACTACTACATATCTATGCATTGACCTCATAACCAGTCACAGTTAATTCATGACTATCAAAAAATAATTTTAAAATCTAAATAAATGACATGATTATTCTGCAAATATACATATTTAATGCCATGATTTTTTTTGTTATTTTCGACAGCCCTAATTAAAATGCATAACAATATATTTAAAAGAATGTAGTTTGTCAGAGAGTTGGACAAGAAGAACAAACAAAAGGGTTTGAACAAAGGAAAAGTAGTGCGCTCACAACTCGAAGTTAATATTCAAATGAGAGATCAGTCGAAGAGGAAAAACGTGTTTGATGGGAGCGTGAATACTTTGTACAGACGAAAGCAAAAGAACACCTGCACCTTGAAACTGGCAACGACAGTACGATGCTGCCCTAGTGGCTCTCTGGAGCTTTTTCCAAAATGTAAAAAGATGAAGGGAAAATATATATTTTTTGTTTTAATATAGTTTCTGTAGGAGGACAAACATGACACAAACCTCCCTGTTATAAAGCACACTGTTTGTATTAAACATGCTTCACTGATTCAAGTATTTGGCGGGCGCTGTTTTGTCCTACTGATTTTGGCGGTCTTTGAACTCACCGTGGTTTGTTTACATCAGGGGTGTCCAAACTTTTTCCACGGAAAAATCAAAGCACGCGGAAGCCAAGTCGATATTTTTTCATTTTCAAAACCAATACAAAATACACTTTTTTTTTTTTTTTTTCAATTGTTGGGGCTCCCTCAAGATAGGTCTTAAGGACCCAGAAGGGTTTCAGTCTTAAACAAGGTTCAAAATAAGTCATGTATTATTTTTTTCATAAAACCTTTGAATCGCTAACTCTACTTCATTATTTGTTTTACTTTTTATGAGCTTTTTGCTGAAACCCTTTTTTTTTTAAGCAAAATACACAATATTTTTCCCCAAAAGATTTTCAATGTGAAATATTTAATGTGAAGTAATTGGATCCCTAAATAGGTCAATAATTCATAGCAAAATTTATTTGAATTTTTTATTATTATTATTTTATTTTTTTAGCAAAGACAGTTATTAAAATCCACTAAAATCCTTAGGGATCCAAAAGTGCCCCACTCATAAAAAGGTCATGCTTTTTGAAAAAAAAATTTTTTTTCATTCAACACTTAAATCTCTATATCAGCTTCAGATAACATATTGAAATTGGTTTAGTATATTTATAATAACAATCAATAGGATAATTAGTATAAATAGTATTAGTATATAATTAGTATGGATTTTTTTCTTCTAATTTTCATATTTTTCCTGTTTTTATGTTTGTTGTATTGATGTCCTTTTTGTCCTGAAACAAATCAATAATGTAAAGCAACATTGATTTTTATTAATTATTATTTTTTGAGAAATTATTTAAGAATCTTGTTGTTAGAGTAAACAGTGCAACTTTTTTCTCGTTGCATTTCAGCTATTTGCTCATTTATTCCACTTTTTAATGTTTAAAAAAAATATATATATTTTAGTATTTTTAGAATGATGTGCTGCGGGCCACACTTTGGACACCCCTGGTTTACATGAACAACTTTCTCCGACTTTCTAGGACGTGTTTTATGCCACTTCTTTTTCTGTCTTATTTTGTCAACCAAACTTTTAATGCTGTGCGTGAATGCACAAAGGTGAGTTTTGTTGATGTTATTCACTTGTGTGGAGTGCTAATCAGACATATTTGGTCACTGCATGACTGCAAGCTAATCCATGCTAACATGCTATTTAGGCTAGCTATATGTACATATTGCATCATTTGTAGCTATATTGGAGCTCATTTAGTTTCCTTTAAGTCCTCTTAATTCAATTTATATCTCATGACACACTATCTGTATGTAATATGGCTTTTAAATTTGTTTTACGGCTGCAGACAGATTTGTTTTTGTATTTTTGGTCCAAAATGGCTCTTTCAACATTTTGGGTTGCCGACCCCTGACCTAGAAATAAAGTCTATGCGATCAATCCGTTCCACACACTGAAAAATATGAATTTAAGATATTTCACAAGAGAATAATTGTGGTTGTACACGCAGCAAACAAAGAGAAAAATATATCAATGATGAAAGAAAGGTAAAAGTGAAGATTTTGACTTTAAATAATATATATAAATACAATCTTTATTGGAGACTTTTGTTGGCAAAGATGGCGATGAGCAGAGAGGAAGAAGGGAGGGGAGTGTCACTGTCCTACTTACACACATATATATATATATATATATATATATATATATATATATATATATATATATATATATATATATATATATATAAACACGTTCTCTCTCTCTCAAACGTGGAATGATGACAGTCAGGCAGTTTGCTACACGCCACGTTTGGTCGCGTGAAAATCGCTACAAACATTCGGCGAAAGCGTTCATGGAAAACTGAGTCATATGCGAGGCGTTCAAAAACTACGGGGCCATCACTCCACCATGACGAGATGTGAGGGGAAACAAAACCAACTTACTGCGACTCTGATGAATGTTTTTGTGTGAAGATGGCCGTCTTGCAGGCGGCTGGGAGAAAGTCGCCGCTCTTTAAAAACTCTTGCAGCCATTTTGCACGTGTCACTTCCTGTCAGCGGGAACGGACACAGAAAAAAAAAGGTTTTTTTAATATAATTTTGAAAATCTCATGGACCCTTTGCAAGGCACAAGAGTGTAGGAATATACAGTACGAGGGAAAAGTGCCAAGGAGGAAACAGCCATCTGCGGGTTGCTATAGTAACAACCCAAGCTTGTACGCACTTAAAACATTTAAGACCTTGAGTATGTGGAACTGGATTAAGCAAAGTAGCCCAGCAGAATAAGTCCAATCAAAGTGTTTACTAAGTACAAGGAAGAACAATCCTGATAAACATTTTAAACTTGAGTGAAAAATGACATCATCTCATTCATCTCATTAGGTCAATTAAAACTTAATGAACTATTTCTTGGGAACATTATTAGTTGTTATTCAAGCACTTAAGTTACATTACAAACATTCCCTCCTTTGTCCTCCGACCGACCAGGGCGCCAACTCACCAGCATTTTCAGTTCCAGTGAACCCCCTGAGTTGAATAGCCATAGATGCTCATAACTTTGTCTCGCCACAGCGTGAAAAGACAACGTGAGTGCTGAGAAGAAGAAGTGGATGATTTTCGTCGAATTAAAGAACCGAATCATCGAAAACGTGACCCAGCGTGGTGCTAGCTGACTTGGTGAGGCAGTCGGAGCGTATCGCCGCAACTGAAGCAGAATGAGTCTAACGCAGACCTGGGCAAAATAGACATTTGGCCCATTAAGACAGTGATTTTAAACCACTGTGCCGCGGCACATGAGTGTGCTGTGAGATATTGTCTGGTGTGCGGTGGGAAACTATGCAACTTCACCTAATTGGTCCCAAAAATGATTTTTGCAAATCAATAATCATAATGTGCCGTTGTTTAGTCCCTGTGCTGTGTAGATCTTGGCAGGGTCATCTTGTAATACTCCATATCAGTAGGTGGGAGCAGGTAGTTCATGAGGTGGGAACGCGTCGAGGATGGTTTGTCGTGATCCCAATATGCAGAGCACAGCGTGCAGGTAAAAAGGTATGTAACGCTTCTACCAAAAATGAACAAAAGACAAGTCCTGCTAGGAAAAAGCACTGAAGCATAGGGATGGCTATGTAAAACAAAAGTAAAACCGAACTTGCTAGAAAGTCAACAAAAACCGAATGCTGGACGACAGCAAAAACTTACAGCGTGGGTAGCAGAGATGGCGTCCACGAAGCACATCCGTACATGACAGGACAATCACCAATCTCCCCACAATGAAGGATAGCGTACGCACAACTTCCATAGTCTTGATTGCCAAAACAAAGCACTCAAAGGAAGGCGTGAAGTTGCTACAGGAGATCAACAACCAAACAGGAAAAGTCACCAAAATAAGAGAGCAAGACAGGAACTAAAGCACGACACACAGGAAACAACAACAAACTCAAAATAAGAACCTGGTGGAGTTTCATTTTTTAACCTTTTCTGCTGGTGGTGTCTCCGGATTTTTTTTTTTTATGGAAAAAATGTGCCTTGGCTCAAAAATAAGTTGGAAGAAGATTTTCAATCCGGCCAGCCGGATGTTCTACATCAGTTATTTACAGCTGTAACATGAAAAGTGTATTTGCCATTATGATGTGCAGTGAGGGCTTCACGGTAGCAGAGGGGTTAGTGCGTCTGCCTCACAATACGAAGGTCCTGTAGTCCTGGGTTCAAATCCAGGCTCGGGATCTTTCTGTGTGGTGTTTGCATGTTCTCCCCGTGAATGCGTGGGTTCCCTCCGGGTACTCCGGCTTCCTCCCACCTCCAAAGACATGCACCTGGGGATAGGCCCCTCCCACCTCCAAAGACATGCACTTGGGGATAGGCCCCTCCCACCTCCAAAGACATGCACCTGGGGATAGGCCCCTCCCACCTCCAAAGACATGCACCTGGGGATAGGTTGATTGGCAACACTAAATGGTCCCTAGTGTGTGAATGTGAGTGTGAATGTTGTCTGTCTATCTGTGTTGGCCCTGTGATGAGGTGGAGACTTGTCCAGGGTGTACCCCGCCTTCCGCCCGATTGTAGCTGAGATAGGCGCCAGCGCCCCCCCCCGACCCCAAAAGGGAATAAGCGGTAGAAAATGGATGGGATGGATGTGCAGTGATGTTTTTAAATGAGCATAAGTCTGGAACTATAGAAAGTTTTACATGTATGTATTGTTGCATTCCAACATCTGTATTGTTGATAATAGAGCTCAATTATTGGTAGTACTCCTTGTCAATAGTGATATTTCTATTGGTATTTGTATTGCTCCATTAGTAGTGGAATAATGTCATTTCTGTATTATTATTTATTTCACTAACTGTTTCTTTGCTATCACCTTGACCATCATATTTGTACTGATGTTGCTCTGTTGTTGTTTTGTTTGCTGTTGTTGTTTTTGTCTCTCTGTCTTATCCCCCTCTTGTCCCCACAATTTCCCACTTTTTCTTCCTTTTTTTTCTCTTTCTATCCCTCCTGCTCTGAGACGTTTGAGGTCGAAACTGGGCAGCCATATTGGACCAAAAATACAAAAACAAATCTGTCTGGAGCCACAAAAAATTCATAGCCATATTACATACAAATAGTGTGTCATGAGATATAAAGTGAATTAAGAAGACTTAAATGAAACTAAATGATCTCCAATATAGCTACAAATGAGGCATAAAGATGCAATATGTACATACAGCTAGCCTAAATAGCATGTTAGCATCGATTAGCTTGCAGTCAAGCAGTGACCAAATATGTCTGATTAGCACACTCCACATAAGTCAATAACGTCAACAAAACTCACCTTTGAGCATTCATGCGCAACGTTATAAGTTTGGTGGACAAAATGAGACAGAAAAAGAAGTGGCATGAATCACGTCTTAGAACTAGGGTGAGTTCAAGGACCGCCAAAATAGGTCGGACAAAACGGGGCTCACCAAATACTGGAATCAGTGAAGCATGTTTAATATAAACAGTGTGCTTTATAACAATTAGGGAGGTTTGTGTCACGTTTATCCTCCTGCAGAAACCATATTAAAACAAAAGATATGTTTTTTTCCCCTTATCATTTCCATTTTTCATATATTTTTGAAAAAGCTCCAGAGAGCCACTAGGGCGGCGCTAAAGAGCTGCATCCGGGTTGCCGACCCCTGATATATATATATATATATATATATATATATATATATATATATATATATATATATATATATATATATATATATATATATATATGTATATATATATATATATATATATATATATGTATGGATATATATATATATATATATATATATGGATGGATATATATATATATATATATATATATATATATATATATATATATATATATATATATATATATATATATATATATATATATATATATGTATATATATGGATGGATATATATATATATATATATATATATATCCATCCAAACATCTTATTCAGCTTATCAGAGGTCGGGTCGCGGGGGCAACAGCCTAAGCAGGGAAACCCAGACTTCCCTTTCCCCAGCCACTTCGTCTAGCTCTTCCCGGGGGATCCCGCGGCGTTCCCCGGCCAGCCGGGAGACATAGTCTTCCCAACGTGTCCTGGGTCTTCCCCGTGGCCTCCTACCGGTTGGACATGCCCTAAACACCTCCCTAGAGAGGCTTTTGGGTGGCATCCTGACCAGATGCCCGAACCACCTCATCTAGCTCCTCTCCATGTGGAGGAGCAGAGGCTTTACTTTGAGTTCCTCCCGGATGGCAGAGCTTCTCACCCTATCTCCAAGGGAGAGACCCGCCACACGGCGGAGGAAACTCATTTGGGCCGCTTGTACCCGTGATCTTGTCCTTTCGGTCATGACCCAAAGCTCATGACCATAGGTGAGGATGGGAACGTAGATCGACCGGTAAATTGAGAGCTTTGCCTTCCGGCTCAGTTCCTTCTTCACCACAACCGATCGATACAGCGTCCACATTACTGAAGACGCCGCACCGATCCGCCTGTCGATCTCACGATCCACTCTTCCCTCACTCGTGAACAAGACTCCCAGGTACTTGAACTCCTCCACTTGGGGCAGGGTCTCCTCCCCAACATGGAGATGGCACTCCACCTGTCAACTGTCAGTTTAGCATCTTTGTTTTCTACCTGTCAACTGTCAGTTTATCCATCCATCCATTTTCTACCGCTTATTCCCTTTCGGGGTCGCGGGGGGCGCTGGCGCCTATCTCAGCTAGCATCTTTGTTTTCCACCTGTCAACTGTCACTTTAGCATCTTTGTTTTCTACCTGTCAACCGTCAGTTTAGCATCTTTGTTTTCTACCTGTCAACTGTCAGTTTAGCATCTTTGTTTTCTACCTGTCAACTGTCAGTTTAGCGTCTTTGTTTTCTAGCTGTCAACTGTCAGTTTAGCATCTTTGTTTTCTACCTGTCAACTGTCAGTTTAGCATCTTTGTTTTCTAGCTGTCAACTGTCAGCTTAGCATCCTTGTTTTCCACCTGTCAACTGTCGGTTTAGCATCTTTGTTTTCTACCTGTCAACTGTCAGTTTAGCATCTCTGTTTTCTACCTGTCAACTGTCAGTTTAGCATCTTTGTTTTCTACCTGTCAACTGTCGGTTTAGCATCTTTGTTTTCTACCTGTCAACTGTCAGTTTAGCATCCTTGTTTTCCACCTGTCAACTGTCAGTTTAGCATCTTTGTTTTCTACCTGTCAACCGTCAGTTTAGCATCTTTGTTTTCTACCTATCAACTGTCACTTTAGCATCTTTGTTTTCTACCTGTCAACTGTCAGTTTAGCATCTTTGTTTTCTACTTGTCAACTGTCAGTTTAGCATCTTTGTTTTCTACCTGCCAACTGTCACTTTAGCATCTTTGTTTTCTACCTGCCAACTGTCACTTTAGCATCTTTGTTTTCTACCTGTCAACTGTCAGTTTAGCATCTTTGTTTTCTAGCTGTCAACTGTCAGCTTAGCATCCTTGTTTTCCACCTGTCAACTGTCACTTTAGCATCTTTGTTTTCTACCTGTCAACTGTCAGTTTAGCATCTTTGTTTTCTACCTGTCAACTGTCAGTTTAGCATCTCTGTTTTCTACCTGTCAACTGTCAGTTTAGCATCTTTGTTTTCTACCTGTCAACTGTCAGTTTAGCATCTTTGTTTTCTACCTGTCAACTGTCAGTTTAGCATCCTTGTTTTCCACCTGTCAACTGTCAGTTTAGCATCTTTGTTTTCTACCTGTCAACTGTCAGTTTAGCATCTTTGTTTTCTACCTGTCAACTGTCACTTTAGCATCTTTGTTTTCTACCTGTCAACTGTCAGTTTAGCATCTTTGTTTTCTACTTGTCAACTGTCAGTTTAGCATCTTTGTTTTCTACCTGCCAACTGTCACTTTAGCATCTTTGTTCTCTACCTGTCAACTGTCAGTTTAGCATCTTTGTTTTCTAACCGTCAACTGTCACTTTAGCATCTTTGTTTTGTACCTGTCATCATCTTTGTTTTCTACCTGTCAACTGTCAGTTTAGCATCTTTGTTTTTTACCTGTCAACTGTCAGTTTAGCATCTTTGCTTTCTACCTGTCAACTGTCACTTTAGCATCTTTGCTTTCTACCTGTCAACTGTCACTTTAGCATCTTTGCTTTCTACCTTTCAAATGTCACTTTAGCATCTTTGTTTTCTACCTGTCAACTGTCACTTTAGCATCTTTGCTTTCTACCTGTCAAATGTCAGTTTAGCATCTTTGTTTTCTACCTGTCAACTGTCAGTTTAGCATCTTTGTTTTCTACCTGTCAACTGTCAGTTTAGCATCTTTGCTTTCTACCTGTCAACTGTCAGTTTAGGCTGCTCGCCAACTCCTCATCACCACTTCAAGATGGCGGCCCAATTTCTCGCGTCACAGCAGCCAATGCTGCGTCTCCTTATAACACGTCCATGGTCACAACAACCAGGAAAGACTCGACTTCCTGTCTGTGCAGGAATTTTGGAGATTGTTTGGGAGCGGAACCGCTGGCGTAGCGTAGCCCGGGACGGCGTTCGAGTCCCGTTGGTACTCAATGACGTGAAATGAAGTCATTAGCTGACCTTTGAAGGTCATGTGACTCCTTTAGAAGATGTTTGAAGACGATAAAAAAAAGACTTCAGTTGTGTCTGACACACACACACACACACACACACACACACACACACACACACACACACACACACGCACACACACACACACACACACACACGCACGCACACGCACACACACACACACTTTGCCACTATCAACAGGAAACATCTTTTGCAGATCAGGAAGTGCCCTTCTGTGATTGGCCGAGCAGGATTCGGCGCCCTGGCCAATGGGGTGCATCTTATTTTGGGGGCGAGTATAAAGAGGAGGCCAGCGGCTCAGCGGATGTCTCAGAGCGCCGCTGACGTGAGCGCTAGTGTGTTTATTCACCGCTAATTGACGCACAATTTCCCCTCTGCTTTCTTTTCAGGAACCGAGTCCAAGGAATCTAAACTGCCGTGGATTTATTGCACATTGTAAGCACTTTTAATAACAACTTGCACCAAAATCTGAGAACACCGTTATAAACATACACAGCCGTGGTCAAAAGTGTACGTACACTTGGCTGTCTGGAGTTTGCAATCATTTCTACAACTCTTATTTTTTTGTGATGTAGTGATTGGAGCACATACTTGTTGCTCACTAAAGACATTCATGAAGTTTACTTCTTTTATGAATTTATTATGGCTTTACTGAAAATGTGAGCAATCAAAAGTAAACATACAGCAATGTTCATATTTGCTTACATGTCCCTTGGCAAGTTTCACTGCAATAAGGTGCTTTTGGTAGCCATCCACAAGCTTCTGCTTACATTTTTGACCTGAATGTGTTGCTTTTCTGACATGGACTTGTTTCTTCAGCATTGTCCACACCTTTAAGGGGTGGACCAGGGTGGACCGCTTGCCTGTGTATCGGTTGGGGACATCTCTGCGCTGCTGACCTTTCTACGCTTGGGATGTTCTCCTGATGGACCCACTATGGACTGGACTCTCACTATTATGTTAGATCCACTATGGACTGGACTCTCACACTATTATGTTAGATCCACTATGGACTGGACTCTCACACTATTATGTTAGATCCACTATGGACTGGACTCTCACACTATTATGTTAGATCCACTATGGACTGGACTCTCACACTATTATATTAGATCCACTATGGACTGGACTCTCACTATTATGTTAGATCCACTATGGACTGGACTCTCACTATTATGTTAGATCCACTATGGACTGGACTCTCACACTATTATGTTAGATCCACTATGGACTGGACTCTCACACTATTATGTTAGATCCACTATGGACTGGACTCTCACTATTATGTTAGATCCACTATGGACTGGACTCTCACACTATTATGTTAGATCCACTATGGACTGGACTCTCACACTATTATATTAGATCCACTATGGACTGGACTCTCACTATTATGTTAGATCCATTATGGACTGGACTCTCACACTATTATGTTAGGTCCACTATGGACTGGACTCTCACACTATTATGTTAGGTCCACTATGGACTGGACTCTCACACTATTATGTTAGATCCACTATGGACTGGACTCTCACACTATTATGTTAGATCCACTATGGACTGGACTCTCACACTATTATGTTAGATCCACTATGGACTGGACTCTCACTATTATGTTAGATCCACTATGGACTGGACTCTCACACTATTATGTTAGATCCACTATGGACTGGACTCTCACACTATTATGTTAGATCCACTATGGACTGGACTCTCACACTATTATGTTAGATCCACTATGGACTGGACTCTCACTATTATGTTAGATCCACTATGGACTGGACTCTCACACTATTATGTTAGATCCACTATGGACTGGACTCTCACACTATTATGTTAGATCCACTATGGACTGGACTCTCACACTATTATGTTAGATCCACTATGGACTGGACTCTCACACTATTATGTTAGATCCACTATGGACTGGACTCTCACTATTATGTTAGATCCACTATGGACTGGACTCTCACTATTATGTTAGATCCACTATGGACTGGACTCTCACACTATTATGTTAGATCCACTATGGACTGGACTCTCACACTATTATGTTAGATCCACTATGGACTGGACTCTCACTATTATGTTAGATCCACTATGGACTGGACTCTCACTATTATGTTAGATCCACTATGGACTGGACTCTCACACTATTATGTTAGATCCACTATGGACTGGACTCTCTCACTATTATGTTAGATCCACTATGGACTGGACTCTCACACTATTATGTTAGATCCACTATGGACTGGACTCTCACTATTATGTTAGATCCACTATGGACTGGACTCTCACACTATTATGTTAGATCCACTATGGACTGGACTCTCACACTATTATGTTAGATCCACTATGGACTGGACTCTCACACTATTATGTTAGATCCACTATG
>NC_084636.1:0-55000 GCF_033978795.1 Nerophis ophidion | reverse complement strand
CTATGGACTGGACTCTCACACTTTTATGTTAGATCCACTATGGACTGGACTCTCACTATTATGTTAGATCCACTATGGACTGGACTCTCACACTATTATGTTAGATCCACTATGGACTGGACTCTTACTATTATGTTAGATCCACTATGGACTGGACTCTCACACTATTATGTTAGATCCACTATGGACTGGACTCTCACTATTATGTTAGATCCACTATGGACTGGACTCTCACACTATTATGTTAGATCCACTATGGACTGGACTCTCACACTATTATGTTAGATCCACTATGAACTGGACTCTCACACTATTATGTTAGATCCACTATGGACTGGACTCTCACACTATTATGTTAGATCCACTATTGACTGGACTCTCACACTATTATGTTAGATCCACTATGGACTGGACTCTCACACTATTATGTTAGATCCACTATGAACTGGACTCTCACACTATTATGTTAGATCCACTATGGACTGGACTCTCACACTATTATGTTAGATCCACTATGGACTGGACTCTCACACTATTATGTTAGATCCACTATGAACTGGACTCTCACACTATTATGTTAGATCCACTATGGACTGGACTCTCACACTATTATGTTAGATCCACTATTGACTGGACTCTCACACTATTATGTTAGATCCACTATGGACTGGACTCTCACACTATTATGTTAGATCCACTATGGACTGGACTCTCACACTATTATGTTAGATCCACTATGGACTGGACTCTCACACTATTATGTTAGATCCACTATGGACTGGACTCTCACACTATTATGTTAGATCCACTATGGACTGGACTCTCACACTATTATGTTAGATCCACTATGGACTGGACTCTCACACTATTATGTTAGATCCACTATGGACTGGACTCTCACACTATTATGTTAGATCCACTATGGACTGGACTCTCACACTATTATGTTAGATCCACTATGGACTGGACTCTCACACTATTATGTTAGATCCACTATGGACTGGACTCTCACACTATTATGTTAGATCCACTATGGACTGGACTCTCACACTATTATGTTAGATCCACTATGGACTGGACTCTCACACTATTATGCTATAGCCACTCAACGTCCGTTGCATCCGGTCTCCCCTAGAGGGGGGGAAGTCACCCACATCTGCAGTCCTCTCCAAGGTTTCTCATAGTCATTCATACTGACATCCCACTGGGTTGCGAGTTTTTCCTTGCCCTTACGTGGGATCTGAACTGAGGATGTCATTGTGGCTTGTGCAGCCCTTTGAGACACTTGTGATTTAGAGCTATATAAGTAAACATTGATTGATTGAACAGCTTCAACACAGAGACAACATGTTTTCCACCTGCCAACCCTTAGTTTGTTTTGATATAAAGGGAGGGTGTCACTTATGGATGTGATTATTTTGTACCGAGTTTTGAATCATTATCTGGCAGCTTCTCTTCTTCACGTAAAAGTCCGACTCGGCGTCACATTCGTGCGACACATTCCCCGCAGAAAGACAAAAAGCCGACTTTCTTCAACACTACTCTCGCAGCCTCATTAAAGGCGAGTTGCACAACCAGCGAGCCGTGACGCGCACACGGTGACATATTTACTTGTGACAGATGACACATGAAAGAGCAGCGTTCCACGCGGACAAAAGCAAAAGTGAAGTGTTCCTGAGTGGATCAGTAGGCAGGAAACAGAACCACTTCCTGTTCCTGCTGCACTCGCCTGGTGTGGAGCGTCCATGTGGGCCAGACGCCTCCCAATGAAGGCTTTTTTATTTATTTGACTTTCTCCAGCTTGCTGATCTTCTAATAAAGTGTCCCATACAGCAGAATGGTGCACACACACACACACACACACACACACACACACACACACACACACACACACGCGTGCACACACACACACACACACACACACACACAATAAAGATTTTGGCCTAAAAAAAGCCATAACATGTCCTGAAGGGAGGTGTGTGTGTGTGTGTGTGTGTGTGTGTGTGTGTGTGTGTGTGTGTGTGTGTGTGTGTGTGTGTGTGTGTGTGTGTGTGTGTGTGTTCTTGTATTTCTAGTCTTCTTAAGACACGAGGAAGGAAAAGTATCTTCCACATGAGGAGGTGTGAAGAAGTGATGACATAAATGATGGTCCCAGTAATAACGTTGCATGTAATAGACAATGTCTCATTTGTGGTGATATCTATCAAAATGAGGGTGCTCCCAAAAAGGAGGGATTGTTCACATTGACTGTGTGTCGCTTTTAAAAGTGCTCCCCCTCTGGTCAACATGTGAAATAACAAGTGTGTGTAGAAAATTCAAAGTGCTCCCCCTCTGGCCAACATATGAAACAACAAGTGTGTGTAAGAAATTGGAAGCGTCCCCCTCTGGCCAACATATGAAACAACAAGTGTGTGTAAGAAATTGAAATGCACCCCCTCTGGCCAACATATAAAATAACAAGTGTGTGTCAAAATTGAAGTGCTCCCCCTCTGGTCAACATATGAAACAACAAGTGTGTGTAAGAAATTGAAATGCGCTCCCTCTGGCCAACATATAAAATAACAAGTGTGTGCAAAAATTGGAAGTGCTCCCCCTCTGGTCAACATATGAAACAACAAGTATGTGTTAGAAATTGAAATGCGCCCCCTCTGGCCAACATATAAAATAACAAGTGTGTGTAAAAATTGTAAGTGCTCCCCCTCTGGTCAACATATGAAACAACAAGTGTGTGTTAGAAATTGAAATGCACCCCCTCTGGCCAACATATAAAATAACAAGTGTGTGTAAAAATTGTAAGTGCTCCCCCTCTGGTCAACATATGAAACAACAAGTGTGTGTAAGGAATTGAAATGCACCCCTTCTGGTCAACATATAAAATAACAAGTGTGTGTAAAAATTGTAAGTGCTCCCCCTCTGGTCAACATATGAAACAACAAGTGTGTGTTAGAAATTGAAATGCACCCCCTCTGGCCAACATATAAAATAACAAGTGTGTGTAAAAATTGTAAGTGCTCCCCCTCTGGTCAACATATGAAACAACAAGTATGTGTTAGAAATTGAAATGCGCCCCCTCTGGCCAACATATAAAATAACAAGTGTGTGTAAAAATTGAAGTGCTCCCCCTCTGGTCAACATATGAAACAACAAGTGTGTGTAAGAAATTGAAATGCGCTCCCTCTGGCCAACATATAAAATAACAAGTGTGTGTAAAAATGTGAAGTGCTCCCCCTCTGGTCAACATATGAAACAACAAGTGTGTGTAAGGAATTGAAATGCACCCCTTCTGGTCAACATATAAAATAACAAGTGTGTGTAAAAATTGTAAGTGCTCCCCCTCTGGTCAACATATGAAACAACAAGTGTGTGTTAGAAATTGAAATGCACCCCCTCTGGCCAACATATAAAATAACAAGTGTGTGTAAAAATTGTAAGTGCTCCCCCTCTGGTCAACATATGAAACAACAAGTGTGTGTGTAAAAATTTGAAGTGCTCCCCCCTCTGGTCAACATATGAAATAACAAGTGTGTGTGTAAAAATTTGAAGTGCTCCCCCCTCTGGTCAACATATGAAACAACAAGTGTGTGTAAGAAATTGAAATGCACCCCCTCTGGCCAACATATAAAATAACAAGTGTGTGTAAAAATTGGAAGTGCTCCCCCTCTGGTCAACATATGAAACAACAAGTGTGTGTTAGAAATTGAAATGCACCCCCTCTGGCCAACATATAAAATAACAAGTGTGTGTAAAAATTGGAAGTGCTCCCCCTCTGGTCAACATATGAAACAACAAGTGTGTGTAAGAAATTGAAATGCGCCCCCTCTGGCCAACAAATAAAATAACAAGTGTGTGTAAAAATTGGAAGTGCTCCCCCTCTGGTCAACATATGAAACAACAAGTGTGTGTTAGAAATTGAAATGCACCCCCTCTGGCCAACATATAAAATAACAAGTGTGTGTAAAAATTGGAAGTGCTCCCCCTCTGGTCAACATATGAAACAACAAGTGTGTGTAAGAAATTGAAATGCGCCCCCTCTGGCCAACATATAAAATAACAAGTGTGTGTAAAAATTGGAAGTGCTCCCCCTCTGGTCAACATATGAAACAACAAGTGTGTGTAAGAAATTGAAATGCGCCCCCTCTGGCCAACAAATAAAATAACAAGTGTGTGTAAAAATTGGAAGTGCTCCCCCTCTGGTCAACATATGAAACAACAAGTGTGTGTTAGAAATTGAAATGCACCCCCTCTGGCCAACATATAAAATAACAAGTGTGTGTAAAAATTGGAAGTGCTCCCCCTCTGGTCAACATATGAAACAACAAGTGTGTGTAAGAAATTGAAATGCGCCCCCTCTGGCCAACATATAAAATAACAAGTGTGTGTAAAAATTGGAAGTGCTCCCCCTCTGGTCAACATATGAAACAACAAGTGTGTGTTAGAAATTGAAATGCGCCCCCTCTGGCCAACATATAAAATAACAAGTGTGTGTAAAAATTGGAAGTGCTCCCCCTCTGGTCAACATATGAAACAACAAGTGTGTGTTAGAAATTGAAATGCACCCCCTCTGGCCAACATATAAAATAACAAGTGTGTGTAAAAATTGGAAGTGCTCCCCCTCTGGTCAACATATGAAACAACAAGTGTGTGTAAGAAATTGAAATGCGCCCCCTCTGGCCAACATATAAAATAACAAGTGTGTGTAAAAATTGGAAGTGCTCCCCCTCTGGTCAACATATGAAACAACAAGTGTGTGTTAGAAATTGAAATGCACCCCCTCTGGCCAACATATAAAATAACAAGTGTGTGTAAAAATTGGAAGTGCTCCCCTCTGGTCAACATATGAAACAACAAGTGTGTGTAAGAAATGTGCCCCCATTGTACAAAATGTATTTAAAAAAATATTTATATGTATATAGAGACATACTATAATAACTTGAAGTAAATCATGAAGATTAAAAAACAATTACAAATATATATAATTAATATTATACATACAAATATATCTAGAAAGGGTGGTCCTAAGGAGGGAGGCAATATTCTCAGGTCTCAAGAAGGTAACGAATACAAGAATGTGTGTGTGTGTGTGTGTGTGTGTGTGTGTGTGTGTGTGTGTGTGTGTGTGTGTGTGTGTGTGTGTGTGTGTGTGTGTGTGTGTGTTTGCAGGTGTAACTTTACTGGACACCTGGCATCGAGGAACTCTAACGGGCCATTCCAAGTGGTGTTGAGCAGCCTCTGCTGCATTGTGGGTAATCCCATTCCCCATGTTGATGTTTTTACACGCCAGCTTTTCCGCCCACGTCTTTTGTTTTATTTTGTACCTCAGCAGCAGAAGGTCAACAAGCCCCGCCCCTGGGGTCCCATCGCCGACTGTGTTCCGCCGGGGTCAAAGTTCACAGTGTCAGGTGGAAAAGAATCGTCTTTCCACACCTGGCGGGTGGGCGGGGCCAGAACAAGAACGACATCACGTTTCTTTATTGGCCGCGTGACAGAGTCTTGAGGTAGGTTCTCACCGAGGAGTCGCCAGGTTTTGGAGGGGGGAAGTCCAAACATTCCTGCTCTAAATCACACGGCAGCGACCACAGCGCGAGGAGAGCGTACTTCCAGACCCGACTAGGGAGGGAGGCCTGCATGCCGTCACTCCGGAGAGCAGCTGTGTGTGTGTGTGTGTGTGTGTGTGTGTGTGTGTGTCACGCTCACCATGATGTAACACAACGCACACAGCGAGCTCGCCAAGTGTGGGAAAGATGGAAAAAGAGGCTCAGGAAAAGCGACGACAACAACAAAGCAGCGTTTGACATCCCGACCTGTGATTGGCTGCGGGCTTCACAACAGGCAGGGCGATACTAACCCATCATTAGTCTACACTACAGTATCACAAACAAACACTGCTGTCACTGGCATTCACTTCAATTAACCACATTTTCTTTCCCCCTATCCTCCACAAGACAAGAACATGTTTTTCTTTGTTTCACGCATTCTAATTCGTAAAATACAGCTAGTATGAGGTGGCTAACAATGAAGCTAATTCGAGTACTCTATTGCGCCCATAAAGCCTTTTAAAAAAAAACAACAACAACCATGTTATTTCTCAAAAAAGGTTCATTATGTCTTCTTGTACATCCAAAAGACAAAATAGAACAAGAGAATAAATGTAATGTCATTTACAAAATCCCACGTAAATCGTGCACATCATATAGCGGACAAACAGGGAGGACATTTAACACAAGCAAGAAAGAACATCAGCGAGAATGCGAAAAAGAGAAGGTTCACAAGAAGCCTGAAACAAAAATCCAAACAGGAAATCCTAAAAATCAGCCATCTCACTGCAAAATAAAGAACCACATCATAGACCGAGACAACGGCAAAATCATCGGCACAGAGAGTAACCAATTCAAATGATGGATCAGGGAGGCGATCAAACTAAAGAAGTAGATGTATTATTATTACTAGGGTCCTTGGCCCATTGCAAAAGGACTCCATAGGAGTCCTTTTGCAATGGAATCTGGTGCGTTTTATTATTCTTTCTTTCTTTCTTTATTCCGCACCTATGCGCTGTAATTTGACCCCCTTACCATGCTTCAAAACTCACCAAATTTGACACACACATCGGTATGGCAAACCTTCCCAACATATTAAGCAACCAAACACCAAAAATGAAAATTGCGCGCTAGCGCCCCCTAGAAAAAAAAAAAACCAGACTGCTTGTAACTTCCATTAGGATTGTCGTAGACACATGAAACAAAAACTTCTATGTAGGTCTGACTTAGACCTACATTTCCAATTGAACCTTCTATAGCAAAAAATTTTGCAAAAACTCATTCAAAGCAAAATTTTCGCAAAAAATGCTATTTTTGCCTCTTTGAGCTGTAATTTGACCCCCTTAAAATGCTTCAAAACTCACCAAACTTGGCACACACATCAGGACTGGCAGAAATTGCGATCTAATGAAAAAAAAAAAAAAAATCTAAATTGCGCTGTAGCGCAATTTTTGAATAAAACACAGAAAAAACTGCTTCTAGGAAGAAAACACAGACAAAACTGCTTGTAACTTCCGGTAAGAATGTCGGAGAGACATGAAACAAAAACCTCTATGTAGGTCTCGCTTAGACCTACATTTTAAAATTGACATCCTTCAGCAAAAATTAACAGAAAGTTAAAAATTACCCCTTCAAAATAAAAGTTTTGCAAACACCCGTCACCTTTTTTCAAACATTATCTCCTCTGAGCTCGTTTGTCGTTTCGGCTTCAAACTCGCACAGAAGAGGGATTGAACCCTTCTGATTAAAAGTATAGAACAGAGTTTTGATTAGTGTTCCGGTTTTAGATTTTACGCGCCTTCAAAGAACCCCTGCGCAAAATTACCTAAAAAATGTCATTTTTGCCTCTTTGAGCTGTAATTTGACCCCTTTAAAATGCTTGAAAGTGCTATACAAAGCGAAAGCCATTTATCAACAACATCCAGAAACGCCGATCTGTAATTTGACCCCCTTACCATGCTTTAAAACTCACCAAATTTTAAACACACACCAGGACTGGAGAAAATTGCCATCTGATAAAAAAACAAACCCTTAAAATCAAAATTGGGCTCTAGCGCCCCCTAGAAAAAACCCCAGACAAAACTGCATGTAACTTCTGTTAGAAATGTCATAGAGACATGAAATCCAAACCTCTATGTTGGTCTGACTTAGACCAGGGTTTGAGTAGCGGCGGCATCAGCCAAAGGCGGACCCGACCAACGCTGCTTGCAGCTTTAATTATTATTATCATTATTAGTTGTTTGTATCAACATTTCAGATTGTTCTCCATTTGCATACATTTGTACTTTTTTTTGTTACATTTTATCCGGCCAACATTCTGCAGGCCAACAAAACTTGAGCGTTGGACATTCCTGCCGCATGTTTGCCCCTAAAAAAAAACGCCGTTAAAGAACGATATTCCAGATGGGAATACTTGCAAAAAAGAGGTTTCAACAAAATCCGTGTAGGACTACAGAAGAAAAAAAAAAAAGGTTATTTTATTGGAAGCCAAGACAAGTTTATGAGGAAAGCAAGTGAGAAAGTTCCAGAAGCAAGCCCGCATACCTTTGGGAGGACGGCAATAGGAGACGCAGAGAAAGTGAGCTAAGACACTTTGTTATGGTGAGGGGTTCTGGTTGTCACGGCAACGGCAGGGGGAAACCCACACAGCTGCTATCTAGCCGGCGATGCATTCAAGGCCTGGAGGGAAACTTCTTTTGAAAAAAAAACACATTTTCTGACGTTGCAGGCGGGGTGACGTCCGCCCTGATGGACGCGGGACAAACACTTAAAAGCGTCCCCTTCGGGGTCTTTTTGGGGCGCGGGGGCGTAATAGTCTTCACTTTCTGGCTGGGCTGCCGAGCGCCAGGCTGACTTTCTTCAGGCGAGGGGCCCCAACGCTCTTTAACGCCAAGCAGATGTGCGGGCTAACGTGCTAACGTGCTAACAGCTTGCAAGTGCACTACAAAACACGCGGAAAACAAGCAGGCTGCTCAGTACGAGTCGGATTATGAGGGGGGGGGGGGGGGGGGCAAACTTTTTACACTGAGGGCCACACATTCATGAACCAAAAGATGCGGGGGCCATTTTGGTATTTTTTTACTTTTCAAAGCCGATGTAAAAATTGCTCAAAAATGCCAGATTACCTGCACTGTGGTGTAAGTGAGTCAGGGCGAGCAAAACAAGTGCTTCTTTTCTCAGACTCCATCCAACCATTTTTCTACTGCTTGTCCCTTTCGGGGTGGCAGGGGGTGCTGGAGCCTATCCTGGCTGTATTTGGATAGAAGGCGGTGTACACCCTGGACAAGTCACCACCTCATCACAGGACAGAACCTTTAATTTTTGCGTGCCATTTGCAGAGAATGTTCTACAGAAGAGGGGGAAAAAAATATCACGCTTCAACACATCTAACATGCTGCAAGTGCGCTCTAACCCTTGACAAAACAAGCAGGCTGCTAAGTACATTCCAGAGCAGGGGCCTTCAGTCTTTTTACACTGAGGGCCACACATTCATGAACCAAAAGATGCGGGGGCCATTTTGGTATTTTTCGTTTTCAAAGCTGATGTAGAAATTGCTCAAGTAACGCCAGATTACCCGTACTGTGGTGTAGGTGGGTCAGGGTGAGCAAATCAAGCGCTTCTTTTGTCCGACTCATGTCGTATGAAATTCATTTTATTTTGCAGCGAATGTTCTACAGAAAAGGGGGGAAAAAATATCACGCTTCAACACATCTAACATGCTGCAAGTGCACTCTAACCCCTGACAAAACAAGCAGGCTGCTCAGTACATTCCAGATCAGGGACCTTCAGACTTTTTACACTGAGGGCCACACATTCATGAATCAAAAGATGGGGGGGCCTTTTTGGTATTTTTCATTTTCAAAGCCGATGTAAAAATTGTTAAAAAATGCTAGATTACCCTAACTTTGCTATGCTGTAGGTGGGTCAGGGTGAGCAAATCAAGTGCTTCTTTTCTCAGACTCCATCCATCCATTTTTCTACCGCTTGTCCCGTTCGTAGTGGCGGGGGGTGCTGGAGCCTATCTCAGCTGCATTTAGACAAAAGGCAGGGTACACCCTGGACAAGTCACCACCTCATCACAGGGCCAATCCTTTACCATGAATTGATGAAGGTGGACCCCGACTTAAACAAGTTGAAAAACTTATTGGGGTGTTACCATTTAGTGCTCAATTGTACAGAATATGTACTGAACTGTGCAATCTACTAATACATGTTTCAATCAATCAATCAAAGGCGGGGTACACCCTGGACAAGTCGCCACCTCATCACATCCTTTTATTTTTGCGTGCCATTTGCAGAGAATGTTCTACAGAAGAGGGGGAAAAAAATATCACGCTTCAACACATCTAACATGCTGCAAGTGAAGTGAAGTGAAGTGAATTATATTTATATAGCGCTTTTTCTCTAGTGACTCAAAGCGCTTTACATAGTGTCCACTCTAACCCCTGACAAAACAAGCAGGCTGCTAAGTACATTCCAGATCAGGGGCCTTCAGACTTTTTACACTGAGGGCCACACATTCAAGAATCAAAGGATGCGGGGGCCATTTTGGTATTTTTCGTTTTCAAAGCCGATGTAAAAATTGTTAAAAAATGCTAGATTCCCCTTACCTTGCTATGCTGTAGGTGGGTCAGGGTGAGCAAATCAAGTGCTTCTTTTCTCAGACTCCCTCCATCCATTTATTTATTTACCACTTGTCCCCTTCGGGGTGGCGGGGGGTGCTGGAGCCTATCTCAGCTGCATTGACACAGAAGGCGGGATACACCCTGGACAAGTGGCCACCTCATCACATCCTTTTATTTTTGTGTGCCATTTGCAGCAAATGTTCTACAGAAGAGGGGGAAAAAAATATCACGCTTCAACACATCTAACCTTTAGAAGACTTTTTACACTGAGGGCCACACACATTCATGTATCAAAAGATTAATTTAATATTTTTCGTTTCGACAAAATATTTTTTTTAAAAGAAGAAATAACTAAAAAAATTGCTGAAATGATGCAATATTATTCCTACTGTGCTGTGGTGGTTCAAGCACTCCTATTCTCCGACTCATTTCGTAAAATTCCCCTGACTCGTTGTAAACAAACGTGGCTGTTTTCACTGTTTCAGAGGATGACATTTGCGCCGAAAGAAAAAAAAAACCTCATCACGCTTCAACACATCAAACGTGCCAACATGCTGCAAGTACACTCCAACCCTTGACAAAACACGCAGGAAGCTGCAATCCACCGATTTCCACCAACATCTTTCTTCATTGATGTCTCCATTATTCATTGAACAAATTGCAAAAGATTCAGCAACACAGATGTCCAGAATACTGTGTAATTATGCGATGAAAAGAGACAACTTTTAGCCCTGAGTGGTGCTGGGCTAATATGTTCCCTCCAACCAATAACGTCACAAACACGCATCATCATAAGCGTCATCATTCCGCTACATTTTCAACAGGATACCTCGCAGGAAATTTAATATTGCAATTTAATAAACTAAAGCGGCCGTATTGGCATGTGTTGCAATGTTAATATTTCATCATTGATATATAAACTATCAGACTGTGTGGTCGCTAGTAGTGGCTTTCAGTAGGCCTTTAAAAGATGGACAGAACATACAAATTAATCAACACAGCCTTTTTCTACCTTTTTTTGAGCCAAGGTACATTTTTTTCATTAAAAAATACACACCACCAGCAGAAAAGGTTAAAAAATGAGACTCCACTATGTTCTTATTTTGAGTTTGTCGTTGTTTCCTGCGTGTCGTGCTTTAGTTCCTGTATTGCGCTCTTATTTTGGTGACTCTTCCTGTTTGGTTGTTGTTCTCCTGTAGCAGCTTCACACCTGCTTTTTTTTTTTAACTTTTAAAACCTATTGAAGTTGTTTTTATCCTTCTTTGTGGAGACACTGTTGATTGTCATGTACGGATGTACTTTGTGGACGCCATCTCTGCTCCACACGCTGTAAGTTTTTGCTGTCGTCCAGCATTCTGTTTTTGTTGACTTTCTTATGGTGTGCCGCGGCACAGTGGTTGAAAATCACTGAATGAAAGAAGTAGATGGTGTGTGAATGCTCCGATGCTGAAGTTGCAGTGAAATGCTGACAGAATGTAAGAATAGTTTCAATGCTGGAATGCTGAAGAGTTCGAATTTTCAGGAAAACTGGAGTTTGTTTTGGAACTTGGGAAAGTGTGAGTTTGAATGTCCAGGATGAGTGGAATGTGTTGATGTTGGAATGCTTTGAATAGGTCGGAAAATGTGGGAATTGTGCAACTTGGAGAAATGTCACTTTTATTTCAGTGGGAAAGTATTTACTTTTTTTTTTTCCCATTTAGAGAAAATTGCTGCAAAAAGCACAGTAAATGTCACCATTTGAGTATGGAATCTGTTGCTAGTTTTACATTTCACACTTTGATGGGGAAATGGCTTTCAAATCTATTTAAAAAGAATGTTTGATCATATATTTTTGCATAATTGAAGTGAATTATATTTATATAGCGCTTTTCTCTAGTGCCTCAAAGCACTTTTACATAGTGAAAGCCAATATCTGCAGTGTGGGTGTCACCGGGAGCAGGTGGATAAAGTGTCTTGCCCAAGGACACAACGGCAGTGACTAGGATGGCACAAGCTGGGATCGAACCTGGAACCCTCAAGTTGCTGGCACGGCCGCTCTACCAACTGAGTTATAGCGTCTAATTAGATAATGTTTACCATTAGATGGAGTACATTCATTTTTTTAAGAAATGATACATTTAGTAAGAAAAGTTAGAGTACTTTGACATCGAGGGCCAAATAAAATGAAGTGGGGGCCACATCCGGCCCCCGGGCCTTGGGTTGCACACGTGAATTTAAATTTTTAAAAAATATTTTAAAAAAAAACAATATTTCTGACTTATTTTTAATACTTTTAGATCTGAGAGAATTTCAGGGTTTTTTTTTAAACTGTCATTGCTCCAAAAAATAATAAGGAATGAAAATGAAGGTTTTAATGAGCTTCTGGTCTATTTCAGCCTCCAACTATCTCACATCAAATATTCCACTTTCAACATTCTCAGGGGGGTATTTGTCAAGGGGTGTGTTGTGTGAGACCACCCACAAACTAACACAGAGAAACAGGAAGTGAACAAGAGGAGGAAAACTGGAGGGAATGCTGGAAGACAGCAAAAGCACTTACAAAGAGTCTGGTGGAGCAGACGGCGTCCACAAAGTAGGTGTGCACTCCTCTTCAACAGGGAGTTATGTCCTCACAACACAGGGAGTTATGTCACAGGGAGTTATGTCCTCACAACACAGGGAGTTATGTCCTCACAACACAGGGAGTTATGTCCTCACAACACAGGGAGTTATGTCCTCACAAGACAGGAAGTAATGTCACAGGAAGTTATGTCCTCACAACACAGGGAGTTATGTCCTCACAAGACAGGGAGTTATGTCACAGGGAGTTATGTCCTCACAACACAGGGAGTTATGTCCTCACAAGACAGGGAGTTATGTCACAGGGAGTTATGTCCTCACAACACAGGGAGTTATGTCCTCACAAGACAGGAAGTTATGTCCTCACAACACAGGAAGTTATGTCCTCACAACACAGGAAGTTATGTCCTCACAACACAGGAAGTTATGTCCTCACAACACAGGGAGTTATGTCCTCACAAGACAGGGAGTTATGTCCTCACAACACAGGGAGTTATGTCCTCACCACACAGGGAGTTATGTCACAGGGAGTTATGTCCTCACCACACAGGGAGTTATGTCACAGGGAGTTATGTCCTCACCACACAGGGAGTTATGTCACAGGGAGTTATGTCCTCACCACACAGGGAGTTATGTCACAGGGAGTTATGTCCTCACCACACAGGGAGTTATGTCACAGGGAGTTATGTCCTCACCACACAGGAAGTTATGTCCTCACCACACAGGGAGTTATGTCACAGGGAGTTATGTCCTCACCACACAGGGAGTTATGTCACAGGGAGTTATGTCCTCACCACACAGGAAGTTATGTCACAGGGAGTTATGTCCTCACCACACAGGAAGTTATGTCCTCACCACACAGGAAGTTATGTCCTCACCACACAGGAAGTTATGTCCTCACCACACAGGAAGTTATGTCCTCACAACACAGGGAGTTATGTCCTCACAACACAGGGAGTTATGTCCTCACAAGACAGGAAGTAATGTCACAGGAAGTTATGTCCTCACAAGACAGGCTGTAGAGAGTCAACTTATTTGCTGACAGGCAGGTGTAAGTAAAGCTGCTGCAGGAGAGGAGAAAACAGGAAGTGAAAAAACACAAAATAAGAGCGCAAAACAGGAACTAAAACTACACCCGGAAAATGACCAAGAAACTCCAAATAAGATGTTGCATATTTTGTGTTTTTTACATGAAAACAACATTGGGGGTTTGTCACAAAAAGTGTGTAAAACTTCAGGGTCAATGAACCTAGAATCAACAAACACAATCATGGACTTCAGGGACAACACAACACACACAACACAACACAACACAGCACACACAACACAACACACGACACACAACACAACACACAACACACAAAACACAACACAGCCCACACAAAACAACACAACACACAACATAACACTAAACACACACAACACACACATTTAACAATAAAACACACACAATTAACACAACACAACACACACAACACAACACGCACAACACAACACAAACAACACACACATTTAACACCAAAACACACACAATTAACACAACACAACACACACAACAATCACAACACGCACAACACAACACAAACAACACACATATTTAACACATCACAACACACACATTTAACACAACACACACGACACACACATTCAGCACAATACACACAACACACACATTTAACAAAACACGACACACACATTTAACACAATACACACGACACACATTTAACACAACACAACACACACACACCTAACACAACACACATAACAAACCCAACACAACACACACATTTAACACAATGCACACAACACACACATTTAACATAACACAACACACCACACACACCTAACACAACACACACAACAAACCCAACACAACACACATTTAACCCAACACAACAAACACACCTAACACAACACACACAACACACATTTACCACAACACAACACACACACCTAACACAACACACACAACAAACCCAACACAACACACACAACAAACCCAACACAACACACACACCTAACACAACACACACAACAAACCCAACACAACACACACAACAAACCCAACACAACACAAACAACACACATTTACCACAACACAACACACACACACCTAACACAACACACACAACAAAGCCAACACAATACACACAACAAACCCAACACAACACACACAACAAACCCAACCCAACACACACAGCACACATTTACCACAATACAACACACACAACAAACCCAAAACAACACACACAACAAACCCAAAACAACACACACAACAAACCCAACACAACACACACAACAAACCCAACACAACACACACAACACACATTTACCACAACACAACACACACACCTAACACAACACACACAACAAACCCAACACAACACACATTTAATACAACACACACACCTAACACAACACAGACAACAAACCCAACACAACACACACAACACACATTTACCACAACACAACACACACACCTAACACAACACACACAACAAACCCAACACAACACACATTTAACACAACAAACACACCTAACACAACACAGACAACAAACCCAACACAAGACAGACAAGACAACAACAGTACACAATAACACAACAACACAAGAGTCATTAGTATTGGGACAGACAGGTCCAGGAGGTGCAAAAGGAGGAAAGTGTGGACATTAAACAGCTGCTTGTATTTGGGGGGCAGCGTGGTGCAGTGGATGAGTGGCTGTGCCAGCAAGGTTCCTGGTTCGATCCCCACCTTCTACCAACCTCGTCACGTCTGTTGTGTCCTTGAGCAATGTCCTTCACCCTTGCTCCTGATGGGTGCTGGTTAGGGCCTTGCATGGCCATCAGTGTGTGAATGTGTGTGTGTGTGAATGTGTGAATGTGTGATTGTGGAAATAGTGTCAAAGTGCTTTGACTACCTTGAAGGTAGAAAGTATTTACCACTTAAGTAGTGAAGTCAAAATGTCTGATTTTTGGTGTCAAAGTCAAGGTCCGTGAATGAATGAATGAATGAATGAATGATCTATGATGATATTTGATTATTAGAACCAAGCCGCAGGGATTGTTCACTTTGACTGTGTGTCGCTTTTAAAAGTGCTCCCCCTCTGGTCAACATATGAAATAACAAGTGTGTGTGAGAAATTGAAATGCGCCCCTTTGGCCAAAATTAATAAAATAAACAAAACAAATATGTCTATAGAGACTGTAATAACTTGAAGTAAATCATGGAAATTAAAAAAACAATTACAAACACAAATATATATATATATTTTAAATAAGTAAAAGCAGTCTTTTTCTCACAATGTGTCGACTTTTTTCTTAAAAAATTGGGAATAATTTCTCATATTTTTTCTGCTTCTGTTATATTGCAATATTTTCTCATAAAATTATTACTTTTTAATGCAAAATGGTGATATTTTTCATATAAAATTCTGACTTTTATTACAATATTGACAATTTTTGTTTCCGTTCATGTAAAACAGTGACATTTTTCGAGTGAAATTCTGACTTTTGTCAAAATTTTGCCAAGTAAAATTCTGCTTATTGAAATACTGCCAACATTTGTAAGTTTTATTATAAAATTGTGACTTTTGTTGCATAAAATGATGACTCTTTTCAAAAAAATTGCCTAAATGTTAAGCTTTTCTGGTAAAATTGCGACTGTTATTGAGTAAAATTCCAGCTTTTATCAGAATATCGCACAAATGTTCCCTTTTTCTTGTAAAATTTTGACTCGCGTTGAGTAAAATGACAACTTTTAATTACAATATTGCTGAAATTCTACGTTTTTCTTGTAAAATTCCAACTCATTTTTCACAACAAGTTTAATTTATATGTGTTTAATATTTACATATTATTCATCTTGTAAATACACTTCTGCATAATAGAAGGTGGTCTTAAAGAGGGAGTGTGTGTGTGTGTGTGTGTGTGTGTGTGTGTGTGTGTGTGTGTGTGTGTGTGTGTGTGTGTGTGTGTGTGTGTGCCCTGAAGGTGAACCACGGAGGTTAGAAAAGTCACGGCGGTGAGGAAAATCTGACCCGCTCTCTATTGTGTCTTGTGTTGTGTTGTCTTCTGTTGTGTTGTGTTGTGTGTGTTGTGTTGTCTTAATTGTGTGTGTTTTATTTTTAAATGTGTGTGTTGTGTGTGTTTAGTGTTATGTTGTGTGTGTTGTGTTGTTTCGTGTGTGCTGTATTGTGTTTTGTGTATTGTGTTGTGTTAAATGTGTGTTGTGTGTGTTGTGTTAGGTATGTGTGTGTTGTGTTGGGTTTGTTGTGTGTGTTGTGTGTACTGTGTTAAATGTGTGTTGTGTCTTGTTAAATGTGTGTGTTGTGTTGTGTTAAATATGTGTGTGTGTGTGTGTGTGTGTGTGTGTGTGTGTGTGTGTGTGTGTGTGTGTGTGCCCTGAAGGTGAACCACGGAGGTTAGAAAAGTCACGGCGGTGAGGAAAATCTGACCCGCTCTTTATTGTGTCTTGTGTTGTGTTGTCTTCTGTTGTGTTGTGTTGTGTGTGTTGTGTTGTCTTAATTGTGTGTGTTTTATTGTTAAATGTGTGTATTGTGTGTGTTTAGTGTTATGTTGTGTGTGTTGTGTTGTTTCGTGTGTGCTGTAATGTGTTTTGTGTATTGTGTTGTGTTAAATGTGTGTTGTGTGTGTTGTGTTAGGTATGTGTGTGTTGTGTTGGGTTTGTTGTGTGTGTTGTGTGTACTGTGTTAAATGTGTGTTGTGTCTTGTTAAATGTGTGTGTTGTGTTGTGTTAAATATGTGTGTGTGTGTGTGTGTGTGTGTGTGTGTGTGTGTGCCCTGAAGGTGAACCACGGAGGTTAGAAAAGTCACGGCGCTGAGGAAAATCTGACCCGCTCTCTATTGTGTCTTGTGTTGTGTTGTCTTCTGTTGTGTTGTGTTGTGTGTGTTGTGTTGTCTTAATTGTGTGTGTTTTATTGTTAAATGTGTGTGTTGTGTGTGTTTAGTGTTATGTTGTGTGTGTTGTGTTGTTTCGTGTGTGCTGTATTGTGTTTTGTGTATTGTGTTGTGTTAAATGTGTGTTGTGTGTGTTGTGTTGGGTTTGTTGTGTGTGTTGTGTTAGGTATGTGTGTGTTGTGTTGGGTTTGTTGTGTGTATTGTGTTAAATGTGTGTTGTGTCTTGTTAAATGTGTGTGTTGTGTTGTGTTAAATATGTGTGTGCGTGTGTGTGTGTGTTGGTGTGTGTGTGTGTGTGAGAGCATGATCCAGGTGTTGAGTTCAGGCTCTTTAGTAAAAAAATCTGACCTGCTCACTGTTGTGTTGTGTTGTGTCACACAGTGTCACATTTTCCTAAAGAGCCTGAACTCAACACCTGGATCATGCTCACACACACACACACACACACACACACACACACACACACACACACACACACGTGAAACCCGGCTATCAGACACATGACCGTCAGCACCTCCCAGAAATGAATGACCGCCTCCAAAGCCGTGCTGGACAACGAGCCGACTGCCCCCTCGGCAGCTCACTGGCTAGCACTGCTCGTTCCCAATCTGCGTGACCGTGTGCTCTCTGCTCACGTTACCGTGGCAACAAGAGCGCTGTGGCTCTCCAGGCTCATTTACCAGGTGCTAAACCCGGACCTCTTTTGGATCATGTGAAGGTTTGGAGCCCACCTGCTCTGTTGGGACTCCCTTGTGGTTCTGTGGTCCAGCCAGTGTGGGCGGGGGTGGGGGGGGGCGGCAGGTAGCGCCTCAGTGGGCTTGCGGGCCAAACATGGCTGGCCGTGACTGCTCTTCAAGCAAACACAGCAGATATTTCAAGTCTAATTGAGTGTTTGGTGGCTGGAGGAGAGAAGTCCAAGCTCACCGCCGTCCTGCTCTTTACCAGGGAGGTCTTACACACACACACATTCTTCTATTTCTCTCCTGCTCTTTACCAGGGAGGTCTTGCACACACACACATTCTTCTATTTCTCTCCTGCTCTTTACCAGGGAGGTCTTGCACACACACACATTCTTCTATTTCTCTCCTTCTCCAGACCTCCCAAATATTAGGACCACACTTTCTAGGCATCAGAGCAGAAAATGAAAGACATCCCCATACTTGGAAAAAAAAATCTATTTAAATGATATCCATCCATTTTCTACTGCTTGTCCCTTTTCAGGGTGGCGGGGGGTGCTGTAACCTATCTCAGCTGCATTCAATGGGGAAGGCGGCGTACACCCTGGACAAGTCACCACCTTATTATAGGCCCAGTGATGATAAATGATGTCACCTCAGATTTAAGTTACACGCACAAATGAGGTGGCGACTTGTCCAGGGTGTACACCGCCTTCTGCCCGGTTGTAGCTAAGATAGGCGCCAGCACCCCCCGCCACCCCAAAAGGGCATAAGCGGTAGAAAATGGATGGATGGATGGATTTTCTCAAAATCTTTTACTGTACTTTGAAGGACCGCCTCACCGTTTTTTAGATTTTTATACCTCATTGCATTGGATTTTATTACATTTATTCAAGTATATCTAAATATTGGATTTTATTACATTTATTCAAGTATATTTAAATGTTGGATTTTATTACATTTATTCAAGTATATTTAAATATTGGATTTTATTACATTTATTCAAGTATATTTAAATATTGGATTTTATTACATTTATTCAAGTATATTTAAATATTGGATTTTATTACATTTATTCAAGTATATTTAAATATTGGATTTTATTACATTTATTCAAGTATATTTAAATGTTGGATTTTATTACATTTATTCAAGTATATTTAAATATAGGATTTTATTACATTTATTCAAGTATATTTAAATGTTGGATTTTATTACATTTATTCAAGTATATTTAAATGTTGGATTTTATTACATTTATTCAAGTATATTTAAATATTGGATTTTATTACATTTATTCAAGTGTATTTAAATATTCATTTTATTACATTTATTCAAGTATATTTAAATGTTGGATTTTATTACATTTATTCAAGTATATTTAAATATTCGATTTTATTACATTTATTCAAGTATATTTAAATATTGGATTTTATTATATTTATTCAAGTATATTTAAATGTTGGATTTTATTACATTTATTCAAGTATATTTAAATGTTGGATTTTATTACATTTATTCAAGTATATTTAAATATTGGATTTTATTACATTTATTCAAGTATATTTAAATATTGGATTTTATTACATTTATTCAAGTGTACCCTAACCCTAACCCTAAGTATATTTAAATAGCCTGTGTGCCAGCATCGCTATTCAAACAAACAACAACAAAACAATATCACACACACACACACGCACGCACGCACACACACACACACACACACACACACACACACACACACACACACACACACACACACACACACACACACACACACACACACACACACACACACACACGTGAAACCCGGCTATCAGACACATGACCGTCAGCACCTCCCAGAAATGAATGACCGCCTCCAAAGCCGTGCTGGACAACGAGCCGACTGCCCCCTCGGCAGCTCACTGGCTAGCACTGCTCGTTCCCAATCTGCGTGACCGTGTGCTCTCTGCTCACGTTACCGTGGCAACAAGAGCGCTGTGGCTCTCCAGGCTCATTTACCAGGTGCTAAACCCGGACCTCTTTTGGATCATGTGAAGGTTTGGAGCCCACCTGCTCTGTTGGGACTCCCTTGTGGTTCTGTGGTCCAGCCAGTGTGGGCGGGGGTGGGGGGGGGCGGCAGGTAGCGCCTCAGTGGGCTTGCGGGCCAAACATGGCTGGCCGTGACTGCTCTTCAAGCAAACACAGCAGATATTTCAAGTCTAATTGAGTGTTTGGTGGCTGGAGGAGAGAAGTCCAAGCTCACCGCCGTCCTGCTCTTTACCAGGGAGGTCTTGCACACACACATTCTTCTATTTCTCTCCTGCTCTTTACCAGGGAGGTCTTGCACACACACACATTCTTCTATTTCTCTCCTGCTCTTTACCAGGGAGGTCTTGCACACACACACATTCTTCTATTTCTCTCCTGCTCTTTACCAGGGAGGTCTTGCACACACACACATTCTTCTATTTCTCTCCTGCTCTTTACCAGGGAGGTCTTACACACACACACATTCTTCTATTTCTCTCCTGCTCTTTACCAGGGAGGTCTTGCACACACACACATTCTTCTATTTCTCTCCTGCTCTTTACCAGGGAGGTCTTGCACACACACACATTCTTCTATTTCTCTCCTGCTCTTTACCAGGGAGGTCTTGCACACACACATTCTTCTATTTCTCTCCTGCTCTTTACCAGGGAGGTCTTGCACACACACACATTCTTCTATTTCTCTCCTGCTCTTTACCAGGGAGGTCTTGCACACACACACATTCTTCTATTTCTCTCCTTCTCCAGACCTCCCAAATATTAGGACCACACTTTCTAGGCATCAGAGCAGAAAATGAAAGACATCCCCATACTTGGAAAAAAAAATCTATTTAAATGATATCCATCCATTTTCTACTGCTTGTCCCTTTTCAGGGTGGCGGGGGGTGCTGTAACCTATCTCAGCTGCATTCAATGGGGAAGGCGGCGTACACCCTGGACAAGTCACCACCTTATTATAGGCCCAGTGATGATAAATGATGTCACCTCAGATTTAAGTTACACGCACAAATGAGGTGGCGACTTGTCCAGGGTGTACACCGCCTTCTGCCCGATTGTAGCTAAGATAGGCGCCAGCACCCCCCGCCACCCCAAAAGGGCATAAGCGGTAGAAAATGGATGGATGGATGTATTTTCTCAAAATCTTTTACTGTACTTTGAAGGACCGCCTCACCGTTTTTTAGATTTTTATACCTCATTGCATTGGATTTTATTACATTTATTCAAGTATATCTAAATATTGGATTTTATTACATTTATTCAAGTATATTTAAATGTTGGATTTTATTACATTTATTCAAGTATATTTAAATATTGGATTTTATTACATTTATTCAAGTATATTTAAATATTGGATTTTATTACATTTATTCAAGTATATTTAAATATTGGATTTTATTACATTTATTCAAGTATATTTAAATGTTGGATTTTATTACATTTATTTAAGTATATTTAAATATTGGATTTTATTACATTTATTCAAGTATATTTAAATATTTGATTTTATTACATTTATTCAAGTATATTTAAATATTGGATTTTATTACATTTATTCAAGTATATTTAAATATTGGATTTTATTACATTTATTCAAGTATATTTAAATATTTGATTTTATTACATTTATTCAAGTATATTTAAATATTGGATTTTATTACATTTATTCAAGTATATTTAAATATTGGATTTTATTACATTTATTCAAGTATATTTAAATATTGGATTTTATTACATTTATTCAAGTATGTTTAAATATTGGATTTTATTACATTTATTCAAGTATATTTAAATAGCCTGTGTGCCAGCATCACTATTCAAACAAACAACAACAAAACAATATCATACACACACACACGAACGCACACACACACACACACACACACACACACACACACACACACACACACACACACACACACACACACACACACACCACACACACACACACACACACACACACACACACACACACACACACACACACACACTTCTAGAGCGCTGCCTCCCTATTTAAGACCACCTTTCTATTATGCAGAAGTGTATTTACAAGATGAATAATATATAAATATTATGCACATATTAAAAAAAAGCATGTTGTTAAAAAATGGAATTTCACAAGAAAAACGTACAATTTTGGCAGTATTGTAATAAGTCAAAATTTTACAAGAAAAACTGAACATTTACACAACACTATGATAAAAGTTGGACTTTTCCTCAGTAAAAGTCACAATTTTACAAGAAAAGCTTCAAATTTGGGCAATTTTATAATAAAGGTATATATTAATAATCAGGATTTTAATTGGCAAAATTGTGACAAAAGTCAGAAATTTACTCAAAAAAGTTCACTATTTTACAAGAATGAAAACAAAAATTGGCAATGTAATAAAAGTCAGAATTTTATATGACAAATGTCACCATTTTGCATTAAAAATGAAAAATTTTAAATGAAGTAATGATTTCACGTTTTACATTTTTTGTCATGAAAATCAACTTTTACCTAGAAAATAATTTCTTTCCTTGAAAATCAAATTTTACTTTGAAAATATTTTTTTTCCTTGAAAATCAACTTTTATCTTAAAAATAATTATTTTTCCTTGAAAGTATTTTTTTCCCTGGAAATCAACTTTTACCTTGAAAATGTTTTTTTCCCCTTGAAAATCATTTTTTGTCAACATTTTACAAGAAAAACTGAACACTTGCGCAACACTATGATAAAAGTTGGACATTTACTCAGTAAAGTCATAATTTTACAAGAAAAGCTTAAAATTTGGGCAATATTATAATAAAGGGCTTCCGATTATTATAACATAATCAGGATTTTAATTGGCAAAATTATGACAAAAGTCAGAAATGTACTGAAAAAATTTCACTATTTTACAAGAACGAAAACTAAAATTGGCAATATTGTGATAAAAGACAGAATTTTATATGACAAATGTCACCATTTTGCATTAAAAATGAACAATTTTACACAAAGTAATGATTTTACGTTTTACATTTTTTGTCATGAAAATCAACTTTTACCTTGAAAATAATTTTTTTCCTTGAAAATCAACTTTTATCTTAAAAATTATTATTTTTCCTTGAAAGTATTTTTTTCCTTGGAAATCAACTTTTACCTTGAAAATGTTTTTTTTTTTGGACTTTTACTCAGTAAAGTCATAATTTTACAAGAAAAGCTTAAAATTTGGGCAATATTATAATAAAGGGCTTCCGATTATTACAACATAATCAGAATTTTAATTGGCAAAATTATGACAAAAGTCATAAATGTACTCAAAAAATGTCACTATTTAACAAGAACGAAAATTAAAATTGGCAATATTGTGATAAAAGTCAGAATTTTATATGACAATGTCCCCATTTTGCATTAAAAATTCAAATTTTTATATAATGTAATAATTTTACGAGAAAATTTTGCAATATTACAGAAACAGAAAGAATATGAGAAATTGTTCACAATTTTATAAGAAAAAGTCGACACATTGTGAGAAAAAGACTGCTTTAAGTTAATAATAGTTTATAATGAATTTTTTAATCTTCATTATATACCGGAAGTTATTACAATATGTTACAATATATCTCTAAATACATATTTATTTTATTTGTTTTATTAATTTTGGCCAATGGGGGCGCATTTCAATTTCTTACACACACTTGTTATTTCATATGTTGAGCACTTCATTTATGTCATCACTTCTTCACACTTCCTCATGTGGAAGATGCTTTTCACACACACACACACACACACACACACACACACACACACACACACACACACACACACACACACACACACACACACACACACACACACACAGATCTTTACATGAAGTTATTCTAAGCCTTGAGGTCCCGCATGATGCCCACCCGCCATGTCAGACCAATTAGGGGTTCCACATCTTGCTGTAGGACATGCTAGGTGGGGGATTAGGGGGCCCACACACACACACACACACATAGCAGGATACCCCCCCCCCCCCCCTTCCAGCTAAAGAACAGGGACCCCCTGCGGTCTACACGCTGGTCATCCTCTGATGGCAAAGTGGACGTGGAAATGATGTCTGAATAAATAGTCAGTTCCAGGGTTAAACAAAACAAAATAAATAGTCAGTTCCAGGGTTAAACAAAAGGAAGATGATTCTGGGCCCGCCTCTTAAAGCTGTGTGACTATTAATAAAATAGTGTAGACTTTGGTGCGTGTGTTTAAGTTATCATCAAATAATTCTCTCCCCTCGTCACGCAAACGTCTTCTGTTGGTCTCTACTGAAAATGTTAGGCTCTATTTTTGCAGCACAAACAAAAGTCAAAGTATATATTTGTCATTTCTACTCAAAACTTGTAAACAATGTTCACAAAGTCAAGTTTCTTCTGGGGAGACACAAGAACTTCTTTTCAGGCGACACGTCTTCTGAGCAGAAACACTTCACAGTGCTAGGAAGTGGGGTTTAAGTGGGGTTTAAGCTGGGTTTAAGTGGGGTTTAAGTGGGGTTTAAGTGGGGTTTAAGTGGGGTTTAAGTGGGGTTTAAGATGGGTTTAAGTGGGGTTGAAGTGGGGTTTAAGTGGGGTTTAAGCGGGGTTTAAGCGGGGTTTAAGTGGGGTTTAAGAGGGGTTTAAGTGGGGTTTAAGTGGGGTTGAAGTGGGGTTTAAGCAGGGTTTAAGTGGGGTTTAAGCAGGGTTTAAGTGGGCTTTAAGCTGGGTTTAAGTGGGGTTTAAGTGGGGTTTAAGCAGGGTTTAAGTGGGGTTTAAGTGGGGTTTAAATGGGGTTTAAGCTGGGTTTAAGTGGGGTTTAAGCGGGGTTTAAGTGGGGTTTAAGCAGGGTTTAAGCAGGGTTTAAGCAGGGTTTAAGTGGGGTTTAAGTGGGGTTTAAGTGGGGTTTAAGTGGGGTTGAAGTGGGGTTTAAGCAGGGTTTAAGTGGGGTTTAAGCAGGGTTTAAGTGGGGTTTAAGCGGGGTTTAAGTGGGGTTTAAGTGGGGTTTAAGCAGGGTTTAAGTGGGGTTTAAGTGGGGTTTAAGTGGGGTTTAAGTGGGGTTTAAGCTGGGTTTAAGTGGGGTTTAAGCGGGGTTTAAGTGGGGTTTAAGCAGGGTTTAAGTGGGGTTTAAGCAGGGTTTAAGAGGGTTTTTAAGCAGGGTTTAAGTGTATGTCAGTACCAATAAAGGGCAGTACTAATGAGTATGTATTTGAGTTTATTTGAGTCTGTTCCAAGGTCAACATGTGTCCATCATTAAAGTCCATGTTTGAAGTCACACACTGGATGGAGTCTTCTTTCTTCATTTTTTCGTTTGTAATTTTTTTTTTAATTATTTAAATTTTTGTATTATTTAGAAAATATATATTTTAGTTCCCCAGCCTGAAATGCACAACCCTAATGTTTTTTTTTGTATTATTAAATTTTTTTAAAAGTTTAATTTAATTAATTTATTGTTGTGCTTTTTTAAAAAAAAAATTCTATATTTTATTTTAGTTTATTTTAGTCTGTTCCAGGGTCAACATGCGGCCATCATAAAAGTCCATGTTTGAAGTCACACGCTGGACAGAGTCCTCTTTCTTCATTTTTTAATTGTTTTATCTAATGTTTTAAATTGTATTTTATTATTAATTTAAAAAATTGTTTTTGTTTATTTTAGTTCCCCGGCGCATTTTATTATCATTTAAAAAAGATATTTTAGTTTATTTTAATTCCCCAGTGCACCCCTGTGTTTTTATTATAATGTTTTAAATGTACTTGAGTTTATTTTAGTCTGTTCCAGGGTTAAACATGCGGCCGCTGGACAGAGTCTTTTTTTCTTCATTTTTTAATTTGTATTGTTTTTCAAATTATTTTGATTAATTTGTAATCAATTTTTGCATTATTTAAAAATATATATCTTAGTTCCCCCTTATTTATTTATTTTTTTAGTTTATTTTATTCTGTTCCAAGGTCTACATGTGGCCATCATAAAAGTCAATGTTTGAAATCACACACTGGATGTAGTCTTCTTTCTTCATTTTTTTTATTTTTTTATTTAATTTATTTAAATGTGTTTAATTATTCTTTTATTACTTTATAAAATTGATTTTAGTTTATTTTAGTTCCCCGGAGTTTAATGCGCACCCCTGCCATACAATTTTGTTTTTATTTTAATTTTTTATCATTTTTTATTTATTTTTGATTGTTTTACTTTAAATAGATTATTAAAAATTTTTTAAATTATTTGTCTTTTCTTTTCTTTTCTTTAAATAGAATTCACTTTATTTGAGTCTGTTCCAGGGTCAACATGCGGCCATCATAAAAGTCCATGTTTGAAGTCACACGCTGGACGGAGTCTTATTTCTTTGTTTTTTAAATTTGTAATTATTATTTTAATTAATTTGTAATACATTTTTGCATAATTTAAAAATGTGTATCTTAGTTCCTCATATTTTTTTTAATTGTATTTCTTTTAGTCTGTTCCAAGGTCTACATGTGGCCATCATTAAAGTCAATGTTTGAAATCACACACTGGATGGAGTCTTCTTTCTTCATTTTTTTATTGTTTTATTTAATGTATTTAATTGTATTTTATTATTTTTTTATGACTTTTTAAAATGTATTTTAGTTTATTTTAGTTCCCCGGAGTCTAATGCGCACCCCTGGCATTACAATTTTGTTTTTATTTAAAAAAAAAAAATTTTTTTATTGTTTTACTTTAAATAGATAATTACAATTTTAAATTATTTTTCTTTTCTTTTTTAAATTATATTTCCCTTTATTTTAGTCTGTTCCAGTGTCAACACGAGGCCATGTTTGAAGTCACATGCTGGATGGAGTCTTCTTTCTTCATTTTTTTTAAATACATTTTTTTAATCCATCCATCTATTTCCTACCGCTTGTCCCTTTTTTTTTTTAACTTTTGTAATTTAATTATTTTATTATTATTTTTAATTGTCTTATTTAAAAGGGACGGCGTGGCGCAGTGGTAGAGTGGTTGTACGCAACCGAGGGAAGTTTTAGGTAAATGTTGGTCCAAGTCCAACTTGTAGAAATAGTCTGTTCCGGGGTCAACCTGCGTCCGTCATAGCAGGCGAACTTGAAGGTCACACAGTAAATGTCATGCAAGCGTAAAAAGAAGTCAAGCAGTGTAAAACTGAAGTTTCCTGTGACTTTAAAAAAGGCGTGTTTTAGGCCCGAGTCCAGATGGTAGCACCTGGGCGGAGTTCTGGTGGTGCCAGCGCCACAAGATGGCATGAATGAAGCCTGAGGCCTTGGTGGAGGAATGTTTCGATGGGTGGGGGAGGTTCCTTGGACCGGTTCTGACCGAACACCAGGAGCAACGAGGGCAAAGCTGGCACCACAGAGAGTTGAAAGTGGGAGTGGAGAACCTGCTCCGCCGCCAGGACCGTCTGTCGGACTATTTGCACAGCTGCCTCGGTTTAAAGAGACGAGTCAGTTTGCGGTTCTAGAATCCTGCGGTCCACTGTACCCCCCCCTCCACCCAACCAGTCTGTCTGGTCCTCACGCCGCCTCCGTCCTGTTCCGCTTCCTTCCAGCGGTCCTGTCCTCCTCGGGTTCTGGCGGCCCGTCACAACAATCCTGTGGCTTTGGACCGCCTCGGACCAGAAGGACATGAAGAGTTTATTCTCGCCTTTCCAGGACTTTTCGATCCTCTCTCTCGTGTTGGGAGTGGTGTGCTCGCCATACCGAGTGGTACTTTTACCAAACGTGGCCGTGGATCAATACCAAGTAGTCCCAGGATCATACCTCAAGTCCGGTTCCCCACTTTATGAACAATAAACGGTTAAAAAATGTGGACGGAGTAGTCAAACTTAAAGGGGAACATTATCAGCAGACCTATGGAAGCATCAATATATACCTTGATGGTGCAGAAAAAATTTATTTTTAATTGAATTTAATTGAATTATATTTATATAGCGCTTTTTCTCTAGTGACTCACAGCGCTTTACATAGTGAAACCCAATAACTAAGTTACATTCAAACCAGTGTGGGTGGCACTGGGAGCAGGTGGGTAAAGTGTCTTGCCCAAGGACACAACGGCAGTGTCTAGGATGGCGGAAGCGGGAATTAACCGATGTCCCAACTCTAAAAGGGTGAATTTGGCGATTTAAACGCCTTTCAATTGTTCGATGACCTTTCACCTGTGACATCACAACATGAAGCAATCCACCATTTTCTCAAACACATTACACACACAAGTCAAATCAGCTCTGTTATTTTCCGTTTTTTCCACTGTTTTCCGTACCTTGGAGACATCATGCCTGGTGGGTGTGTTGTCGGAGGTTGTAACAACACCATCAGGGACAGTATCAAGTTGCAACAGCGGTCAAAAGATGCAAAAGTCCCTGGTTTGTTCCACACACTTTACCCACGACAGCGATGCTACGACAGAGATGGCAAGAATGTGAGGATATCCTGCGACACTCAAAGCAGATGCATTTACAACCATAAAGTCAACGAAATCTGCAATAATGGAAAATAGACCACTGAATCTGTCGGAGTGCGAGCTATTCAGGGACGAGGGCAGTCTTTTCCCGCAGACGAGCGAGGTAAACCCCCGGATGTCTTGGCTAAGACAAGTCTAATACCACTTCTTTTTCCGTCTCATTTTGTCCACCAAACTTTTAATAAAGGTGAGTTTTGTTGATGTTTTTAACTTATGTGGAGTGCTAATCAGACATATTTGCTCACTGCATGACTGCAAGCTAATCGATGCTAACATGCTATTTAGGCTAGCTGTATGTACATATTGCATCATTATTTGCATCATTATTGCATCTTTCCCTCCCCCCACATTTACTGCCAAACAAACACATACCAATCGTTGGTTTGATCGCCAAATTCGTCCTCGCTTCCTCCCATGCTGCTGTCTGTCGTGCTATGGCTCAATAGCTTCAGTTTCTTCCTCAATTTCGTTTTCGCTATCTGCCTCCACACTCCAACCATCCGTTTCAATACATGCATAGTCTGTTGAATCGCTTACGGCGCTGAAATCCGAGTCTGAATCCAAGCTAATGTCGCTATACCTTTCTGTGCTATCCGCCATGTTTGTTTGTGTGTGGTCACATGACAATAGACGGGTGGATATAACGACAGTTAAAATCAGGCACTTTGAAGCCGTTTTTCGGGTTATTGCGTGATGGGTAAAATTTTGAGAAAAACTTCGAAAAATAAAATAAGCCACTTGGAACTTATTTTTATTGGTTTTAACCCTTCTGAAATTGTGATAATGTTCCCCTTTAAGAAGGGTGGAAAAACTTTTACAAAAAATGGTTGTTTGAATTCCCAGAATGTTGGAATGTGTAGAAGATGGCTTGAAAAATGTGGAAGTTTGAAAAATGGGCAATTTATTTTGAATGGGGAAAATGCAAAAAATGAATGGAATTATGGGATATCTGGAATTTTTTATTTATTTTTCAGAATTGTTGAAGTAGAGCACACAATTCTAGAACAGGAGGAATATTTTGGAGTTGGAACAGTTTGAATAAGATGAAAAATGTGGGGATTGTGGAACTTTAAAGAATTGATTTAAATGAGGATTTCAGAAAAAAATGATAACTTTAGGAAAAGCTGGATTTTTGGGGGAAAATGGTAAAACAAAACTTGAATGTTGTGAATGAGTTAAAATGGTTGGTGTTGACATTTTTCAAATAGATCACGAAATGTTGAAGAAGTAACATGAGTTGAGAAATGCTATTACAGAAATCCTGGAATTCTGGGAAAACCAGGAATTTGTCCAGTTCAGAAAACAACTTTGTTTTTTGTCCTGATTAAGAGGAATGTTTTGACGGTGGAACGCTTGAAATGTGTTGAAAAATGTGGAAGGAGTAGTCAAACTTAAGAAGGGGGGGAAAGGTTAGCAAAAAACGGGAATTCTTGGAAATGTGTTGAACGTGGAAAAATGGTCGTTTAAATTCCCAGAATGTTGGAATGTGTGGAAGGTGGAAAGGTTCAAATGGCTTGAAAAATGTGGAAGTTTGAAAAATGGACAATTTATTTTGAATGGGGAAAATGCAAAAAATGAATGGAATTATGGGAAATCCTGGAATTTTTCATTTCTTTTTCTGAATTGTTGAAGTAGAGCACACAATTCTAGAACAGGAGGAATATTTTGGAGTTGGAACAGTTTGAATCAGATGAAAAATGTGGGGATTGTGGAACTTTAAAGAATTGATTTAAATGAGGATTTCAGAAAAAAATGATAACTTTAGGAAAAGCGGGATTTTTTGGGGAAAATGGTAAAAAAAAACTTGAATATTGTGAATGAGTTGAAATGGTTGGTGTTGACATTTTTCAAATAGATCACGAAATGTTGAAGAAGTAACATGAGTTGAGAAATGCTATTACAGAAATCCTGGAATTTCGGGAAAACCAGGAATTTGTCCAGTTCAAAAAACAATTGTGTTTTTTGTCCTGATTAAGAGGAATGTTTTGACGGTGGAACGCTTGAAATGTGTTGAAAAATGTGGAAGGAGTAGTCAAACTTAAGAAGGGGGGGAAAGGTTTGCAAAAAACGGGAATTCCTGGAAATGTGTTGAACGTGGAGAAATGGTCGTTTGAATTCCCAGAATGCTGGAATGTGTGGAAGGTGGAAAGGTTTGAATGGCTTGAAAAATGTGGAAGTTTGAAAAATGGACCATTTTTTTTGAATGGGGAAAATGCAAAAAATGAATGGAATTATGGGAAATCCGGAATTTTTTATTTATTTTTCAGAATTGTTGAAGTAGAGCACACAATTCTAGAACAGGAGGAATATTTTGGAGTTGGAACAGTTTGAATAAGATGAAAAATGTGGGAATTGTGGAACTTTAAAGAATTGATTTAAATGAGGATTTCAGAAAAAAATGATAACTTTAGGAAAAGCTGGATTTTTTGGGGAAAATGGTAAAAAAAAACTTGAATGTTGTGAATGAGTTAAAATGGTTGGTGTTGACATTTTTCAAATAGATCACGAAATGTTGAAGAAGTAACATGAGTTGAGAAATGCTATTACAGAAATCCTGGAATTTTGGGAAAACCAGGAATTTGTCCAGTTCAGAAAACAACTTTGTTTTTTGTCCTGATTAAGAGGAATGTTTTGATGGTGGAACGCTTGAAATGCGCTGAAAAATGTGGAAGGAGTAGTCAAACTTAAGAAGGGGGGGAAAGGTTAGCATAAAACGGGAATTCCTGGAAATGTGTTGAACGTGGAAAAATGGTCGTTTGAATTCCCAGAATGTTGGAATGTGTGGAAGGTGGAAAGGTTTGAATGGCTTGAAAAATGTGGAAGTTTGAAAAATGGACAATTTTTTTTGAATGGGGAAAATGCAAAAAATGAATGGAATTATGGGAAATCCGGATTTTTTTATTTATTTTTCTGAATTGTTGAAGTAGAGCACACAATTCTAGAACAGGAGGAATATTTTGGAGTTGGAATGCTTTGAATAAGATGAAAAATGTGGGGATTGTGGAACTTTAAAGAACTGATTTAAATGAGGATTTCAGAAAAAAATTATAACTTTAGGAAAAGCGGGATTTTGGGGGGAAAATGGTAAAAACTTGGAATGTTTGAAAAATGGACAATTTATTTTGGATGTGGAAAATGCAAAAAATGAATGGAATTATGGGAAATCCTGGAATTTTTCATTTATTTTTCAGAATTGTTGAAGTAGAGCACACAATTCTAGAACAGGAGGAATATTTTGGAGTTGGAACGGTTTGAATAAGATGAAAAATGTGGGAATTGTGGAACTTTAAAGAATTGATTTAAATGAGGAGTTCAGAAACAAAAGATAACTTTAGGACAATAATTCTTAACCTTGTTGGAGTTACTGAACCCAGCAGTTTTATGTCAGCATTCACCAAACTCTTATTTAATGAAAAATACAAATGTTTTTCAAATTCAAGACTGAGTTATAGGTTTTTTTACTGGTGCACAAAATGAAGACTAAACACCTGCAATGAATATGGAAAACTAGAGGGAAGATTGTTTGGGTGTCTATAATACGCAGATAGGGAGAAGTCATTATCTACACAATGTTTGGGTGTCTATAATACGCAGATAGGGAGAAGTCATTATCTACACAATGTTTGGGTGTCTATAATACGCAGATAGGGAGAAGTCATTATCTACACAATGTTTGGGTGTCTATAACACGCAGATAGGGAGAAGTCATTATCTACACAATGTTTGGGTGTCTATAATACGCAGATAGGGAGAAGTCATTATCTACACAATGTTTGGGTGTCTATAACACGCAGATAGGGAGAAGTCATTATCTACACAATGTTTGGGTGTCTATAATACGCAGATAGGGAGAAGTCATTATCTACACAATGTTTGGGTGTCTATAATACGCAGATAGGGAGAAGTCATTATCTACACAATGTTTGGGTGTCTATAACACGCAGATAGGGAGAAGTCATTATCTACACAATGTTTGGGTGTCTATAACACGCAGATAGGGAGAAGTCATTATCTACACAATGTTTGGGTGTCTATAATACGCAGATAGGGAGAAGTCATTATCTACACAATGTTTGGGTGTCTATAACACGCAGATAGGGAGAAGTCATTATCTACACAATGTTTGGGTGTCTATAATACGCAGATAGGGAGAAGTCATTATCTACACAATGTTTGGGTGTCTATAATACGCAGATAGGGAGAAGTCATTATCTACACAATGTTTGGGTGTCTACAATACGCAGATAGGGAGAAGTCATTATCTACACAATGTTTGGGTGTCTATAATACGCAGATAGGGAGAAGTCATTATCTACACAATGTTTGGGTGTCTATAATACGCAGATAGGGAGAAGTCATTATCTACACAATGTTTGGGTGTCTATAATACGCAGATAGGGAGAAGTCATTATCTACACAATGTTTGGGTGTCTACAATACGCAGATAGGGAGAAGTCATTATCTACACAATGTTTGGGTGTCTATAATACTGTCATGCCCGGCTCTGCCGGTTAGTGTTTGGGGCACTTTGGTCCTCCGACCCGCAGGTGGAGCTGGTCTGTGAAGACGTGCAACATCTCAGAGGGCTGCTGATTGGGCGGCCTATAAAAGGCCTCCCATCAGCATGCTCGCTCTCTCATGCTCTCTCTCTTTCTCTCTCTCGTCCCACAGGCACATTCGTTTGGTGACCGTATGGTCACGGCAACGACGGCCGGGATTAGCACCACACTTGCACCCTTTTGGACAACACTCATTTACTGATACATTCCTTGGTTGATTCACATTACTGATCACTGATACATGTTGTAAATAAAAGATCTGTTGGCTAAAATGTACAAATCGGTGTGGTCTCCCTTAATGTTACAGCCACTAACAAGCCAGTGGTTGTGACATATGGGGGCTCGTCCGATCTTTGGTAGTAACTTTAGGCTATGGTAATTCCTTCTACTGGCTATGGCAGCGTAGGAAGGTGCGTAGAGCTCTTTGTATTGAGTATTCCTTCTACTGGCTTTTGGAGCGTAGGAAGGTGAGTAGAGCTGAGTTACTAATTGTGTACTGCTGATAGTCAGTTGGGGCCTGTTATCAGTTAGTTAATTGGGGGATCTGCTGATTTGTACTTTTGAGGCTTTGTTTGACCGTGCAAGTGTAGGTAGACACTGAATTGTTTGTTCCAGCCATCTTGGTTGAGTTTCATTGCAGTTTGTAGCATTGCATTCAGCCTCTTAGGAGCTGTCGCCTTTATCCCCATCTAGTACGGGTTCTAGGTTCCTGCTGTCACAGAGCCTGGGCGAGGGCACCGCCTTGGAGAAACGGCTGAATCGGCTTTGTCGGGATGGTACGTCTCCACAGGTATTGGTGAGTAAATGATCCTCGTCCTCGGGCTCTGTGTGAAAATAGATTAGTCTAGTGGGGGGAAAATGTTTAGGGGGATGCTCCGAGGTTAGTTTGCTGTGTTAACATAACTGTAATGTTTTAGAGACCTGGTTGGATTGGTTGGAGAGAGAGAGCCTAGCGTAATTAGAGCTAGTTTTTGGTTGGGTTGTTTTTTCAGTGGTTTCATTGTTGGTTTGGTACAGTAGCCAGATTGGTACTGACGGCCTGGGTTGAGCAGGATGGAGGCTTTTGTGGAAGCACCATCTGAGAAATTGTTGTTTGCCTTTAATAAGGAACAGTTGTTGCAATTGGCAGAAAAGTATGGCATGGAATTGTCATCAGCCATTAGAACTGGTAAGAAGGGACCCTTGCGTGACTCCATTCACGAGTTTTTGTGTGAGCAGAGCATTTTGCCTTCAGGAAAAGGTGGTGACGCTCATGTGAAGGGTATGTCAGAGCCTATGCAGTCAGAGAGGGTAGGCATACTGACTTTTGAGCAACAAAGAGACTTGGCATTAACACCTGTTGATAGGCACAAGTATGCTGAGGTGAAAAAAGCGGTCTTGAAATGTTATGAACTGAATCCAGAAGCTTACAGACAACGTTTCAGAAACTGGCGTAAACGTGATAATCAGACCCATGCTGAAGTGGCAAGAGAGTTGAGTACTTATTTTAACCGGTGGCTCACTTCAGAGTCTGTCTCAACTTACGAAAATTTGCGTGATTTGTTGATTTTGGAGCAGTTTAAGAACATTGTACCAGATCGAATTGCAACCTACATTAATGAGCAAAAGGCAAAGTCAGTGGAGGAGGCAGCCTCGCTTGCTGATACCTTTGTGTTGACTCATAAACGTAAGCCTTACAGCAGTCCTCCACGGTATAATAGCCACCAACGTTATGATCCTGCTCGTTCTCCTCCACAACGTTCTCCTCCTCGTTATGGTCGTAGTTCAAATCGATCCAATTATGGCAATTCCAGTAATGTTCCTAAATTTGATAATGGAAGTAGCAAATCTCGCCCAAGCCCGACGAATAAATGTCATTACTGTTTGCAGGAGGGACATTGGAAAAAGGACTGCCCGCTGTTGAAAGGCCGTAAATCTAATGCCAAGGTAGCTGGGTGTGTTTCTGTTGTGCATCCAGTTGATTTTGGCGTCTCTGATCTAACACCGTTACCTCGTTTGGAAGTTCATTGTGAGCAATTGATTGAAGATGGTGCATCTGTGTCAGACGAGCAGACGAAATCAGTAGAGTCAGCTGCGTCTGATTTCGCTCCATTCATTAGTGATGGCTGGGTGTCATTGGTTGGAGAGACACAAAAAGTTCCAGTTAAAATCTTAAGAGACACTGGGGCATCTGAGAGTTTCATTTCTGGAGCAGTTTTGCCATTTTCCTCAGCATCTGACACTGAGAAATGTATTTTGATTAGAGGAATAGGCATGCAGTCATTTTCTGTACCGTTGCACAAAATTCACTTGTGTTCAGGATTTGTGAATGGGGAGGTGACTATTGCTGTGAGACCGTCTCTGCCTATGCAGGATATCAATGTAATTCTGGGGAACAATTTGGGTGGGTGTTTAGTTTCTCCACCTCCAGTTGTTACACCTGTACCGCTATCTGTAGAGGAGCCGGACGCGTGTTGTCAAGAATTCCCAGAAGTGTTTACTGCTTGTGCTGTGACTAGGGCAATGTCTCGCACGCAGGCGCAATCATCGGATGTGTCCAAATCTGGGCCTATTTTTGTTCCTGAGCTGCCCGAACCTCTGTCATGTCAAGATTTAATTGAGGCACAAAAGAATGATCAGAGCTTTGAGAAATATTTTGCCTTAGCTTCTACTAATCCAACGATGGGTTACTTCATTCAGAATGGCGTTTTGCTGCATACGTGGTTGCCAGGTGTTGATCCTGAAGTGGCAGGTCAGGTGATTCAAGTGATGGTACCTGACAAATACCGTGATTTGATTTTGAGAACAGCCCATGGAGCAGAGTCTGGGCATTTTGGAGTTAAGAAAACCTACCGACGTCTTTTGGAACATTTTTACTGGCCACGGATGAAACGCCATGTATCTAGATTTGTCAAAGCATGTCATGTTTGCCAGGTTGCGAAACAGAGTACTCCCATTAAACCTGCACCACTTCAACCTATTCCGTCTGTTGGCACACCATTTGAGCATCTCATTATTGATTGTGTAGGTCCACTACCCCCTTCGAAATCTGGTTGTGTGTACCTCTTTACCATCATGTGCCAGGCCACTCGGTATCCAGCAGCGTATGCCTTGAGAACAATTACCACAAGGTCAATATTGAAATGTTTGTCTAAATTCATTTCTGTCTTTGGCATTCCGAAGGTAATTCAGAGCGACAGAGGGTCTAACTTTACCTCCAGAACATTTGCTGCAGCGTTGAAGTCGATGCAGGTGAAGCACAATTTGAGCAGCGCGTATCACGCACAGAGTCAGGGGGCATTGGAGCGCTGGCATGCCACGTTGAAGTCTCTCTTGCGCGCTTACTGTGTTGAGATGCGGAGAGATTGGGAGGAGGCGTTGCCATGGCTCTTGTTGTCTGCGCGTGGTGTAGTTCAAGAAAGCACTGGTTTTAGTCCAAATGACCTAGTCTTTGGCCACAAAGTCCGGACCTCACTGTCTGTTTTAAATGCCAATCTGGATCTGCAGAACACTCCCGTCAGTTTCACTGAGTATGTAGATGGTTTTCGTCGTAGGCTGTTGCTTGCATGGAAAGAGGCAACCGAGCATTTGACTAAAGCTCAGGTGAAAATGAAGCTGCGTTATGACCGTAAAGCGAAGATCAGAGTTTTCAATCCAGGTGATCAAGTTTTAGCTTTGCTGCCCATTCCGGGGTCACCATTTACAGCAAAATACTCTGGTCCATTTACGGTTATGAGCCAAGTGTCAGATCTCTATTATTTACTGTCAACTCCTGATCGTAAACGATCACAGCAACTGTGTCATGTGAATTTACTCAAACCTTACCACTCTGCAGGTTCCGACAAGGCGGGTGGGATTGCTGCGAGTCCAGTGGGTCTAGCCGTTGGGGTTGGGGAACCGCTCAACTGGCCGGAGGTGGCAGCTTGGGATGAAGTGCGCGCACCTGATGATTCAGTGTTACACGGGCGCTTAGAAAATACTCAGCAGTTAAAGGAGCTAGATAGTCTCCTCGGTCATTTAAGTGAGGTACAGCGTAAACAGTTGTCGGATTTGATTTTTGAGTTTTTGCCTTTGTTTTCCGACACTCCAACCTGTACCACACTAATTGAACATGACATTGACTCTGGACCAGGAGGTCTAATCATCTCCACTCACTCCTAACCTGCGGTTTTTCTCTGTTTCCCTTAAAGGTCGCTGTCCGGGTACCAGGATTTGCTGGGTGCAGGGAAGGTCGGAGGGGAAGGAGGGTGTTTGGGATGGTTTGGGTTCTGGTTGGTCTGGGGTGGAGGGGAGGTGCGTCAGTGGGACTAGAATATAGCTACTGGGGCTACTGTAGTTTTTGTTTTCTATTTTTTGATGGTGCTTCAGAGACCCAGTTAACACGGGTCTCTGTTTTTAAGGGGGGGGATGTCATGCCCGGCTCTGCCGGTTAGTGTTTGGGGCACTTTGGTCCTCCGACCCGCAGGTGGAGCTGGTCTGTGAAGACGTGCAACATCTCAGAGGGCTGCTGATTGGGCGGCCTATAAAAGGCCTCCCATCAGCATGCTCGCTCTCTCATGCTCTCTCTCTTTCTCTCTCTCGTCCCACAGGCACATTCGTTTGGTGACCGTATGGTCACGGCAACGACGGCCGGGATTAGCACCACACTTGCACCCTTTTGGACAACACTCATTTACTGATACATTCCTTGGTTGATTCACATTACTGATCACTGATACATGTTGTAAATAAAAGATCTGTTGGCTAAAATGTACAAATCGGTGTGGTCTCCCTTAATGTTACAGCCACTAACAAGCCAGTGGTTGTGACAATACGCAGATAGGGAGAAGTCATTATCTACACAATGTTTGTGTGTCTATAATACGCAGATAGGGAGAAGTCATTATCTACACAATGTTTGGGTGTCTACAATACGCAGATAGGGAGAAGTCATTATCTACACAATGTTTGGGTGTCTATAATACGCAGATAGGGAGAAGTCATTATCTACACAATGTTTGGGTGTCTATAATACGCAGATAGGGAGAAGTCATTATCTACACAATGTTTGTGTGTCTATAATACGCAGATAGGGAGAAGTCATTATCTACACAATGTTTGTGTGTCTATAATACGCAGATAGGGAGAAGTCATTATCTACACAATGTTTGGGTGTCTATAATATGCAGATAGGGAGAAGTCATTATCTACACAATGTTTGGGTGTCTATAATACGCAGATAGGGAGAAGTCATTATCTACACAATGTTTGGGTGTCTATAATACGCAGATAGGGAGAAGTCATTATCTACACAATGTTTGGGTGTCTATAATACGCAGATAGGGAGAAGTCATTATCTACACAATGTTTGGGTGTCTATAACACGCAGATAGGGAGAAGTCATTATCTACACAATGTTTGGGTGTCTATAATACGCAGATAGGGAGAAGTCATTATCTACACAATGTTTGGGTGTCTATAATACGCAGATAGGGAGAAGTCATTATCTACACAATGTTTGGGTGTCTATAATACGCAGATAGGGAGAAGTCATTATCTACACAATGTTTGGGTGTCTATAATACGCAGATAGGGAGAAGTCATTATCTACACAATGTTTGGGTGTCTATAATACGCAGATAGGGAGAAGTCATTATCTACACAATGTTTGGGTGTCTATAACACGCAGATAGGGAGAAGTCATTATCTACACAATGTTTGGGTGTCTATAATACGCAGATAGGGAGAAGTCATTATCTACACAATGTTTGGGTGTCTATAATACGCAGATAGGGGAAGTCATTATCTACACAATGTTTGGGTGTCTATAATACGCAGATAGGGAGAAGTCATTATCTACACAATGTTTGTGTGTCTATAATACGCAGATAGGAGAAGTCATTATCTACACAATGTTTGGGTGTCTATAATACGCAGATAGGGAGAAGTCATTATCTACACAATGTTTGGGTGTCTACTAATACGCAGATAGGGAGAAGTCATTATCTACACAATGTTTGGGTGTCTATAATACGCAGATAGGGAGAAGTCATTATCTACACAATGTTTGGGTGTCTATAATACGCAGATAGGGAGAAGTCATTATCTACACAATGTTTGTGTGTCTATAATACGCAGATAGGGAGAAGTCATTATCTACACAATGTTTGGTGTCTACAATACGCAGATAGGGAGAAGTCATTATCTACACAATGTTTGGGTGTCTATAATACGCAGATAGGGAGAAGTCATTATCTACACAATGTTTGGGTGTCTATAATACGCAGATAGGGAGAAGTCATTATCTACACAATGTTTGGGTGTCTATAATACGCAGATAGGGAGAAGTCATTATCTACACAATGTTTGTGTGTCTATAATACGCAGATAGGGAGAAGTCATTATCTACACAATGTTTGGGTGTCTATAATACGCAGATAGGGAGAAGTCATTATCTACACAATGTTTGGGTGTCTATAATACGCAGATAGGGAGAAGTCATTATCTACACAATGTTTGGGTGTCTATAATACGCAGATAGGGAGAAGTCATTATCTACACAATGTTTGGGTGTCTACAATACGCAGATAGGGAGAAGTCATTATCTACACAATGTTTGGGTGTCTATAATACGCAGATAGGGAGAAGTCATTATCTACACAATGTTTGGGTGTCTATAACTACGCAGATAGGGAGAAGTCATTATCTACACAATGTTTGGGTGTCTATAATACGCAGATAGGGAGAAGTCATTATCTACACAATGTTTGGGTGTCTATAATACGCAGATAGGGAGAAGTCATTATCTACACAATGTTTGGGTGTCTATAATACGCAGATAGGGAGAAGTCATTATCTACACAATGTTTGGGTGTCTATAATACGCAGATAGGGAGAAGTCATTATCTACACAATGTTTGGGTGTCTATAATACGCAGATAGGGAGAAGTCATTATCTACACAATGTTTGGGTGTCTATAATACGCAGATAGGGAGAAGTCATTATCTACACAATGTTTGGGTGTCTATAATACGCAGATAGGGAGAAGTCATTATCTACACAATGTTTGGGTGTCTATAATACGCAGATAGGGAGAAGTCATTATCTACACAATGTTTGGGTGTCTATAATACGCAGATAGGGAGAAGTCATTATCTACACAATGTTTGGGTGTCTACAATACGCAGATAGGGAGAAGTCATTATCTACACAATGTTTGGGTGTCTATAATACGCAGATAGGGAGAAGTCATTATCTACACAATGTTTGGGTGTCTATAATACGCAGATAGGGAGAAGTCATTATCTACACAATGTTTGGGTGTCTACAATACGCAGATAGGGAGAAGTCATTATCTACACAATGTTTGGGTGTCTATAATACGCAGATAGGGAGAAGTCATTATCTACACAATGTTTGGGTGTCTATAATACGCAGATAGGGAGAAGTAATTATCTACACAATGTTTGGGTGTCTATAATACGCAGATAGGGAGAAGTCATTATCTACACAATGTTTGGGTGTCTATAATACGCAGATAGGGAGAAGTCATTATCTACACAATGTTTGTGTGTCTATAATACGCAGATAGGGAGAAGTCATTATCTACACAATGTTTGGGTGTCTACAATACGCAGATAGGGAGAAGTCATTATCTACACAATGTTTGGGTGTCTATAATACGCAGATAGGGAGAAGTCATTATCTACACAATGTTTGGGTGTCTATAATACGCAGATAGGGAGAAGTCATTATCTACACAATGTTTGGGTGTCTATAACTACGCAGATAGGGAGAAGTCATTATCTACACAATGTTTGGGTGTCTATAATACGCAGATAGGGAGAAGTCATTATCTACACAATGTTTGGGTGTCTATAATACGCAGATAGGGAGAAGTCATTATCTACACAATGTTTGGGTGTCTATAATACGCAGATAGGGAGAAGTCATTATCTACACAATGTTTGGGTGTCTATAATACGCAGATAGGGAGAAGTCATTATCTACACAATGTTTGGGTGTCTATAATACGCAGATAGGGAGAAGTCATTATCTACACAATGTTTGGGTGTCTATAATACGCAGATAGGGAGAAGTCATTATCTACACAATGTTTGGGTGTCTATAATACGCAGATAGGGAGAAGTCATTATCTACACAATGTTTGGGTGTCTATAATACGCAGATAGGGAGAAGTCATTATCTACACAATGTTTGGGTGTCTATAATACGCAGATAGGGAGAAGTCATTATCTACACAATGTTGGTGTGTCTATAATACGCAGATAGGGAGAAGTCATTATCTACACAATGTTTGGGTGTCTATAATACGCAGATAGGGAGAAGTCATTATCTACACAATGTTTGGGTGTCTACAATACGCAGATAGGGAGAAGTCATTATCTACACAATGTTTGGGTGTCTATAATACGCAGATAGGGAGAAGTCATTATCTACACAATGTTTGGGTGTCTATAATACGCAGATAGGGAGAAGTCATTATCTACACAATGTTTGGGTGTCTATAATACGCAGATAGGGAGAAGTCATTATCTACACAATGTTTGGGTGTCTACTAATACGCAGATAGGGAGAAGTCATTATCTACACAATGTTTGGGTGTCTATAATACGCAGATAGGGAGAAGTCATTATCTACACAATGTTTGGGTGTCTATAATACGCAGATAGGGAGAAGTCATTATCTACACAATGTTTGGGTGTCTATAATACGCAGATAGGGAGAAGTCATTATCTACACAATGTTTGGGTGTCTATAATACGCAGATAGGGAGAAGTCATTATCTACACAATGTTTGGGTGTCTATAATACGCAGATAGGGAGAAGTCATTATCTACACAATGTTTGGGTGTCTATAATACGCAGATAGGGAGAAGTCATTATCTACACAATGTTTGGGTGTCTATAATACGCAGATAGGGAGAAGTCATTATCTACACAATGTTTGGGTGTCTACTAATACGCAGATAGGGAGAAGTCATTATCTACACAATGTTTGGGTGTCTATAATACGCAGATAGGGAGAAGTCATTATCTACACAATGTTTGGGTGTCTATAACTACGCAGATAGGGAGAAGTCATTATCTACACAATGTTTGGGTGTCTATAATACGCAGATAGGGAGAAGTCATTATCTACACAATGTTTGGGTGTCTATAACTACGCAGATAGGGAGAAGTCATTATCTACACAATGTTTGGGTGTCTATAATACGCAGATAGGGAGAAGTCATTATCTACACAATGTTTGGGTGTCTATAATACGCAGATAGGGAGAAGTCATTATCTACACAATGTTTGGGTGTCTATAATACGCAGATAGGGAGAAGTCATTATCTACACAATGTTTGGGTGTCTACAATACGCAGATAGGGAGAAGTCATTATCTACACAATGTTTGGGTGTCTATAATACGCAGATAGGGAGAAGTCATTATCTACACAATGTTTGGGTGTCTATAATACGCAGATAGGGAGAAGTCATTATCTACACAATGTTTGGGTGTCTATAATACGCAGATAGGGAGAAGTCATTATCTACACAATGTTTGGGTGTCTATAATACGCAGATAGGGAGAAGTCATTATCTACACAATGTTTGGGTGTCTATAATACGCAGATAGGGAGAAGTCATTATCTACACAATGTTTGGGTGTCTATAATACGCAGATAGGGAGAAGTCATTATCTACACAATGTTTGGGTGTCTATAATACGCAGATAGGGAGAAGTCATTATCTACACAATGTTTGGGTGTCTATAATACGCAGATAGGGAGAAGTCATTATCTACACAATGTTTGGGTGTCTATAATACGCAGATAGGGAGAAGTCATTATCTACACAATGTTTGGGTGTCTATAATACGCAGATAGGGAGAAGTCATTATCTACACAATGTTTGGGTGTCTATAATACGCAGATAGGGAGAAGTCATTATCTACACAATGTTTGGGTGTCTATAATACGCAGATAGGGAGAAGTCATTATCTACACAATGTTTGGGTGTCTATAATACGCAGATAGGGAGAAGTCATTATCTACACAATGTTTGGGTGTCTATAATACGCAGATAGGGAGAAGTCATTATCTACACAATGTTTGGGTGTCTATAATACGCAGATAGGGAGAAGTCATTATCTACACAATGTTTGGGTGTCTATAATACGCAGATAGGGAGAAGTCATTATCTACACAATGTTTGGGTGTCTATAATACGCAGATAGGGAGAAGTCATTATCTACACAATGTTTGGGTGTCTATAATACGCAGATAGGGAGAAGTCATTATCTACACAATGTTTGGGTGTCTATAATACGCAGATAGGGAGAAGTCATTATCTACACAATGTTTGGGTGTCTATAATACGCAGATAGGGAGAAGTCATTATCTACACAATGTTTGGGTGTCTATAATACGCAGATAGGGAGAAGTCATTATCTACACAATGTTTGGGTGTCTATAACACGCAGATAGGGAGAAGTCATTATCTACACAATGTTTGGGTGTCTATAATACGCAGATAGGGAGAAGTCATTATCTACACAATGTTTGGGTGTCTATAATACGCAGATAGGGGGAAGTCATTATCTACACAATGTTTGGGTGTCTATAATACGCAGATAGGGAGAAGTCATTATCTACACAATGTTTGTGTGTCTATAATACGCAGATAGGGAGAAGTCATTATCTACACAATGTTTGTGTGTCTATAATACGCAGATAGGGAGAAGTCATTATCTACACAATGTTTGGGTGTCTACAATACGCAGATAGGAGAAGTCATTATCTACACAATGTTTGGGTGTCTATAATACGCAGATAGGGAGAAGTCATTATCTACACAATGTTTGGGTGTCTATAATACGCAGATAGGGAGAAGTCATTATCTACACAATGTTTGGGTGTCTATAATACGCAGATAGGGAGAAGTCATTATCTACACAATGTTTGGGTGTCTACAATACGCAGATAGGGAGAAGTCATTATCTACACAATGTTTGGGTGTCTATAATACGCAGATAGGGAGAAGTCATTATCTACACAATGTTTGGGTGTCTATAATACGCAGATAGGGAGAAGTCATTATCTACACAATGTTTGTGTGTCTATAATACGCAGATAGGGAGAAGTCATTATCTACACAATGTTTGGTGTCTATAATACGCAGATAGGGAGAAGTCATTATCTACACAATGTTTGGGTGTCTATAATACGCAGATAGGGAGAAGTCATTATCTACACAATGTTTGGGTGTCTATAATACGCAGATAGGGAGAAGTCATTATCTACACAATGTTTGGGTGTCTATAATACGCAGATAGGGAGAAGTCATTATCTACACAATGTTTGGGTGTCTACAATACGCAGATAGGGAGAAGTCATTATCTACACAATGTTTGGGTGTCTATAATACGCAGATAGGGAGAAGTCATTATCTACACAATGTTTGGGTGTCTATAATACGCAGATAGGGAGAAGTCATTATCTACACAATGTTTGGTGTCTATAATACGCAGATAGGGAGAAGTCATTATCTACACAATGTTTGGGTGTCTATAATACGCAGATAGGGAGAAGTCATTATCTACACAATGTTTGGGTGTCTATAATACGCAGATAGGGAGAAGTCATTATCTACACAATGTTTGGGTGTCTATAATACGCAGATAGGGAGAAGTCATTATCTACACAATGTTTGGGTGTCTATAATACGCAGATAGGGAGAAGTCATTATCTACACAATGTTTGGGTGTCTACATACGCAGATAGGGAGAAGTCATTATCTACACAATGTTTGGGTGTCTACAATACGCAGATAGGGAGAAGTCATTATCTACACAATGTTTGGGTGTCTATAATACGCAGATAGGGAGAAGTCATTATCTACACAATGTTTGGGTGTCTATAACACGCAGATAGGGAGAAGTCATTATCTACACAATGTTTGGGTGTCTATAATACGCAGATAGGGAGAAGTCATTATCTACACAATGTTTGGGTGTCTATAATACGCAGATAGGGGGAAGTCATTATCTACACAATGTTTGGGTGTCTATAATACGCAGATAGGGAGAAGTCATTATCTACACAATGTTTGGGTGTCTATAATACGCAGATAGGGAGAAGTCATTATCTACACAATGTTTGGGTGTCTATAATACGCAGATAGGGAGAAGTCATTATCTACACAATGTTTGGGTGTCTATAATACGCAGATAGGGAGAAGTCATTATCTACACAATGTTTGGGTGTCTATAATACGCAGATAGGGAGAAGTCATTATCTACACAATGTTTGGGTGTCTATAATACGCAGATAGGGAGAAGTCATTATCTACACAATGTTTGGGTGTCTATAATACGCAGATAGGGAGAAGTCATTATCTACACAATGTTTGGGTGTCTATAATACGCAGATAGGGAGAAGTCATTATCTACACAATGTTTGGGTGTCTATAATACGCAGATAGGGAGAAGTCATTATCTACACAATGTTTGGGTGTCTATAATACGCAGATAGGGAGAAGTCATTATCTACACAATGTTTGGGTGTCTATAATACGCAGATAGGGAGAAGTCATTATCTACACAATGTTTGGGTGTCTATAATACGCAGATAGGGAGAAGTCATTATCTACACAATGTTTGGGTGTCTATAATACGCAGATAGGGAGAAGTCATTATCTACACAATGTTTGGGTGTCTATAATACGCAGATAGGAGAAGTCATTACTACACAATGTTTGGGTGTCTATAATACGCAGATAGGGAGAAGTCATTATCTACACAATGTTTGGGTGTCTACAATACGCAGATAGGGAGAAGTCATTATCTACACAATGTTTGTGTGTCTATAATACGCAGATTGGGAGAAGTCATTATCTACACAATGTTTGTGTGTCTATAATACGCAGATAGGGAGAAGTCATTATCTACACAATGTTTGGGTGTCTATAATACGCAGATAGGGAGAAGTCATTATCTACACAATGTTTGTGTGTCTATAATACGCAGATAGGGAGAAGTCATTATCTACACAATGTTTGTGTGTCTATAATACGCAGATAGGGAGAAGTCATTATCTACACAATGTTTGTGTGTCTATAATACGCAGATAGGGAGAAGTCATTATCTACACAATGTTTGGGTGTCTACAATACGCAGATAGGGAGAAGTCATTATCTACACAATGTTTGGGTGTCTATAATACGCAGATAGGGAGAAGTCATTATCTACACAATGTTTGGGTGTCTATAATACGCAGATAGGGAGAAGTCATTATCTACACAATGTTTGGGTGTCTATAATACGCAGATAGGGAGAAGTCATTATCTACACAATGTTTGGGTGTCTATAATACGCAGATAGGGAGAAGTCATTATCTACACAATGTTTGGGTGTCTATAATACGCAGATAGGGAGAAGTCATTATCTACACAATGTTTGGGTGTCTATAATACGCAGATAGGGAGAAGTCATTATCTACACAATGTTTGGGTGTCTATAATACGCAGATAGGGAGAAGTCATTATCTACACAATGTTTGGGTGTCTATAATACGCAGATAGGGAGAAGTCATTATCTACACAATGTTTGGGTGTCTATAATACGCAGATAGGGAGAAGTCATTATCTGCACAATGTTTGGGTGTCTATAATACGCAGATAGGGAGAAGTCATTATCTACACAATGTTTGGGTGTCTATAATACGCAGATAGGGAGAAGTCATTATCTACACAATGTTTGGGTGTCTACAATACGCAGATAGGGGAGAAGTCATTATCTACACAATGTTTGTGTGTCTATAATACGCAGATAGGGAGAAGTCATTATCTACACAATGTTTGTGTGTCTATAATACGCAGATAGGGAGAAGTCATTAACTACACAATGTTTGGGTGTCTATAATACGCAGATAGGGAGAAGTCATTATCTACACAATGTTTGGGTGTCTATAATACGCAGATAGGGAGAAGTCATTATCTACACAATGTTTGGGTGTCTATAACACGCAGATAGGGAGAAGTCATTATCTACACAATGTTTGTGTGTCTATAATACGCAGATAGGGAGAAGTCATTATCTACACAATGTTTGGGTGTCTATAATACGCAGATAGGGAGAAGTCATTATCTACACAATGTTTGGGTGTCTATAATACGCAGATAGGGAGAAGTCATTATCTACACAATGTTTGGGTGTCTACAATACGCAGATAGGGAGAAGTCATTATCTACACAATGTTTGGGTGTCTATAATACGCAGATAGGGAGAAGTCATTATCTACACAATGTTTGGGTGTCTATAATACGCAGATAGGGAGAAGTCATTATCTACACAATGTTTGGGTGTCTATAATACGCAGATAGGGAGAAGTCATTATCTACACAATGTTTGGGTGTCTATAATACGCAGATAGGAGAAGTCATTATCTACACAATGTTTGGGTGTCTATAATACGCAGATAGGGAGAAGTCATTATCTACACAATGTTTGGGTGTCTATAATACGCAGATAGGGAGAAGTCATTATCTGCACAATGTTTGGGTGTCTATAATACGCAGATAGGGAGAAGTCATTATCTACACAATGTTTGGGTGTCTATAATACGCAGATAGGGAGAAGTCATTATCTACACAATGTTTGGGTGTCTACAATACGCAGATAGGGAGAAGTCATTATCTACACAATGTTTGGGTGTCTATAATACGCAGATTGGGAGAAGTCATTATCTACACAATGTTTGTGTGTCTATAATACGCAGATAGGGAGAAGTCATTATCTACACAATGTTTGGGTGTCTATAATACGCAGATAGGGAGAAGTCATTATCTACACAATGTTTGTGTGTCTATAATACGCAGATAGGGAGAAGTCATTATCTACACAATGTTTGTGTGTCTATAATACGCAGATAGGGAGAAGTCATTATCTACACAATGTTTGTGTGTCTATAATACGCAGATAGGGAGAAGTCATTATCTACACAATGTTTGGGTGTCTACAATACGCAGATAGGGAGAAGTCATTATCTACACAATGTTTGGGTGTCTATAATACGCAGATAGGGAGAAGTCATTATCTACACAATGTTTGGGTGTCTATAATACGCAGATAGGGAGAAGTCATTATCTACACAATGTTTGGGTGTCTATAATACGCAGATAGGGAGAAGTCATTATCTACACAATGTTTGGGTGTCTATAATACGCAGATAGGGAGAAGTCATTATCTACACAATGTTTGGGTGTCTATAATACGCAGATAGGGAGAAGTCATTATCTACACAATGTTTGGGTGTCTATAATACGCAGATAGGGAGAAGTCATTATCTACACAATGTTTGGGTGTCTATAATACGCAGATAGGGAGAAGTCATTATCTACACAATGTTTGGGTGTCTATAATACGCAGATAGGGAGAAGTCATTATCTACACAATGTTTGGGTGTCTATAATACGCAGATAGGGAGAAGTCATTATCTGCACAATGTTTGGGTGTCTATAATACGCAGATAGGGAGAAGTCATTATCTACACAATGTTTGGGTGTCTATAATACGCAGATAGGGAGAAGTCATTATCTACACAATGTTTGGGTGTCTACAATACGCAGATAGGGAGAAGTCATTATCTACACAATGTTTGTGTGTCTATAATACGCAGATTGGGAGAAGTCATTATCTACACAATGTTTGTGTGTCTATAATACGCAGATAGGGAGAAGTCATTAACTACACAATGTTTGTGTGTCTATAATACGCAGATAGGGAGAAGTCATTATCTACACAATGTTTGGGTGTCTATAATACGCAGATAGGGAGAAGTCATTATCTACACAATGTTTGGGTGTCTATAACACGCAGATAGGGAGAAGTCATTATCTACACAATGTTTGTGTGTCTATAATACGCAGATAGGGAGAAGTCATTATCTACACAATGTTTGGGTGTCTATAATACGCAGATAGGGAGAAGTCATTATCTACACAATGTTTGGGTGTCTATAATACGCAGATAGGGAGAAGTCATTATCTACACAATGTTTGGGTGTCTACAATACGCAGATAGGGAGAAGTCATTATCTACACAATGTTTGGGTGTCTATAATACGCAGATAGGGAGAAGTCATTATCTACACAATGTTTGGGTGTCTATAATACGCAGATAGGGAGAAGTCATTATCTACACAATGTTTGGGTGTCTATAATACGCAGATAGGGAGAAGTCATTATCTACACAATGTTTGGGTGTCTATAATACGCAGATAGGGAGAAGTCATTATCTACACAATGTTTGGGTGTCTATAATACGCAGATAGGGAGAAGTCATTATCTACACAATGTTTGTGTGTCTATAATACGCAGATAGGGAGAAGTCATTATCTACACAATGTTTGGGTGTCTACAATACGCAGATAGGGAGAAGTCATTATCTACACAATGTTTGGGTGTCTATAATACGCAGATAGGGAGAAGTCATTATCTACACAATGTTTGGGTGTCTATAATACGCAGATAGGGAGAAGTCATTATCTACACAATGTTTGTGTGTCTATAATACGCAGATAGGGAGAAGTCATTATCTACACAATGTTTGTGTGTCTATAATACGCAGATAGGGAGAAGTCATTATCTACACAATGTTTGGGTGTCTATAATACGCAGATAGGGAGAAGTCATTATCTACACAATGTTTGGGTGTCTATAATACGCAGATAGGGAGAAGTCATTATCTACACAATGTTTGGGTGTCTATAATACGCAGATAGGGAGAAGTCATTATCTACACAATGTTTGGGTGTCTACAATACGCAGATAGGGAGAAGTCATTATCTACACAATGTTTGGGTGTCTATAATACGCAGATAGGGAGAAGTCATTATCTACACAATGTTTGGGTGTCTATAATACGCAGATAGGGAGAAGTCATTATCTACACAATGTTTGGGTGTCTATAATACGCAGATAGGGAGAAGTCATTATCTACACAATGTTTGGGTGTCTATAATACGCAGATAGGGAGAAGTCATTATCTACACAATGTTTGGGTGTCTATAATACGCAGATAGGGAGAAGTCATTATCTACACAATGTTTGGGTGTCTATAATACGCAGATAGGGAGAAGTCATTATCTACACAATGTTTGGGTGTCTATAATACGCAGATAGGGAGAAGTCATTATCTACACAATGTTTGGGTGTCTATAATACGCAGATAGGGAGAAGTCATTATCTACACAATGTTTGGGTGTCTATAATACGCAGATAGGGAGAAGTCATTATCTACACAATGTTTGGGTGTCTATAACACGCAGATAGGGAGAAGTCATTATCTACACAATGTTTGGGTGTCTATAATACGCAGATAGGGAGAAGTCATTATCTACACAATGTTTGGGTGTCTATAATACGCAGATAGGGAGAAGTCATTATCTACACAATGTTTGGGTGTCTATAATACGCAGATAGGGAGAAGTCATTATCTACACAATGTTTGTGTGTCTATAATACGCAGATAGGGAGAAGTCATTATCTACACAATGTTTGGGTGTCTATAATACGCAGATAGGGAGAAGTCATTATCTACACAATGTTTGGGTGTCTATAATACGCAGATAGGGAGAAGTCATTATCTACACAATGTTTGGGTGTCTATAATACGCAGATAGGGAGAAGTCATTATCTACACAATGTTTGGGTGTCTATAATACGCAGATAGGGAGAAGTCATTATCTACACAATGTTTGTGTGTCTATAATACGCAGATAGGGAGAAGTCATTATCTACACAATGTTTGGGTGTCTATAATACGCAGATAGGGAGAAGTCATTATCTACACAATGTTTGGGTGTCTATAATACGCAGATAGGGAGAAGTCATTATCTACACAATGTTTGGGTGTCTATAATACGCAGATAGGGAGAAGTCATTATCTACACAATGTTTGGGTGTCTATAATACGCAGATAGGGAGAAGTCATTATCTACACAATGTTTGGGTGTCTATAATACGCAGATAGGGAGAAGTCATTATCTACACAATGTTTGGGTGTCTATAATACGCAGATAGGGAGAAGTCATTATCTACACAATGTTTGGGTGTCTATAATACGCAGATAGGGAGAAGTCATTATCTACACAATGTTTGGGTGTCTATAATACGCAGATAGGGAGAAGTCATTATCTACACAATGTTTGGGTGTCTATAATACGCAGATAGGGAGAAGTCATTATCTACACAATGTTTGGGTGTCTACAATACGCAGATAGGGAGAAGTCATTATCTACACAATGTTTGGGTGTCTATAATACGCAGATAGGGAGAAGTCATTATCTACACAATGTTTGGGTGTCTATAATACGCAGATAGGGAGAAGTCATTATCTACACAATGTTTGGGTGTCTATAATACGCAGATAGGGAGAAGTCATTATCTACACAATGTTTGGGTGTCTATAATACGCAGATAGGGAGAAGTCATTATCTACACAATGTTTGGGTGTCTATAATACGCAGATAGGGAGAAGTCATTATCTACACAATGTTTGGGTGTCTATAATACGCAGATAGGGAGAAGTCATTATCTACACAATGTTTGGGTGTCTATAATACGCAGATAGGGAGAAGTCATTATCTACACAATGTTTGGGTGTCTACAATACGCAGATAGGAGAAGTCATTATCTACACAATGTTTGGTGTCTATAATACGCAGATAGGGAGAAGTCATTATCTACACAATGTTTGGGTGTCTATAATACGCAGATAGGGAGAAGTCATTATCTACACAATGTTTGGGTGTCTATAATACGCAGATAGGGAGAAGTCATTATCTACACAATGTTTGGGTGTCTATAATACGCAGATAGGGAGAAGTCATTATCTACACAATGTTTGGGTGTCTATAATACGCAGATAGGGAGAAGTCATTATCTACACAATGTTTGGGTGTCTATAATACGCAGATAGGGAGAAGTCATTATCTACACAATGTTTGGGTGTCTATAATACGCAGATAGGGAGAAGTCATTATCTACACAATGTTTGGGTGTCTATAATACGCAGATAGGGAGAAGTCATTATCTACACAATGTTTGGGTGTCTATAATACGCAGATAGGGAGAAGTCATTATCTACACAATGTTTGGGTGTCTATAATACGCAGATAGGGAGAAGTCATTATCTACACAATGTTTGGGTGTCTATAATACGCAGATAGGGAGAAGTCATTATCTACACAATGTTTGGGTGTCTATAATACGCAGATAGGGAGAAGTCATTATCTACACAATGTTTGGGTGTCCTATAATACGCAGATAGGGAGAAGTCATTATCTACACAATGTTTGGGTGTCTATAATACGCAGATAGGGAGAAGTCATTATCTACACAATGTTTGGGTGTCTACAATACGCAGATAGGGAGAAGTCATTATCTACACAATGTTTGGGTGTCTATAATACGCAGATAGGGAGAAGTCATTATCTACACAATGTTTGGGTGTCTATAATACGCAGATAGGGAGAAGTCATTATCTACACAATGTTTGTGTGTCTATAATACGCAGATAGGGAGAAGTCATTATCTACACAATGTTTGGGTGTCTATAATACGCAGATAGGGAGAAGTCATTATCTACACAATGTTTGGGTGTCTATAATACGCAGATAGGGAGAAGTCATTATCTACACAATGTTTGGGTGTCTATAATACGCAGATAGGAGAAGTCATTATCTACACAATGTTTGTGTGTCTATAATACGCAGATAGGGAGAAGTCATTATCTACACAATGTTTGGGTGTCTATAATACGCAGATAGGGAGAAGTCATTATCTACACAATGTTTGGGTGTCTATAATACGCAGATAGGGAGAAGTCATTATCTACACAATGTTTGGGTGTCTATAATACGCAGATAGGGAGAAGTCATTATCTACACAATGTTTGGGTGTCTATAATACGCAGATAGGGAGAAGTCATTATCTACACAATGTTTGGGTGTCTATAATACGCAGATAGGGAGAAGTCATTATCTACACAATGTTTGGGTGTCTATAATACGCAGATAGGGAGAAGTCATTATCTACACAATGTTTGGGTGTCTATAATACGCAGATAGGGAGAAGTCATTATCTACACAATGTTTGGGTGTCTATAATACGCAGATAGGGAGAAGTCATTATCTACACAATGTTTGGGTGTCTATAATACGCAGATAGGGAGAAGTCATTATCTACACAATGTTTGGGTGTCTATAATACGCAGATAGGGAGAAGTCATTATCTACACAATGTTTGGGTGTCTATAATACGCAGATAGGGAGAAGTCATTATCTACACAATGTTTGGGTGTCTATAATACGCAGATAGGGAGAAGTCATTATCTACACAATGTTTGGGTGTCTATAATACGCAGATAGGGAGAAGTCATTATCTACACAATGTTTGGGTGTCTATAATACGCAGATAGGGAGAAGTCATTATCTACACAATGTTTGTGTGTCTATAATACGCAGATAGGGAGAAGTCATTATCTACACAATGTTTGGGTGTCTATAATACGCAGATAGGGAGAAGTCATTATCTACACAATGTTTGGGTGTCTATAATACGCAGATAGGGAGAAGTCATTATCTACACAATGTTTGGGTGTCTATAATACGCAGATAGGGAGAAGTCATTATCTACACAATGTTTGGGTGTCTATAATACGCAGATAGGGAGAAGTCATTATCTACACAATGTTTGGGTGTCTAAATACGCAGATAGGGAGAAGTCATTATCTACACAATGTTTGGGTGTCTATAATACGCAGATAGGGAGAAGTCATTATCTACACAATGTTTGGGTGTCTATAATACGCAGATAGGGAGAAGTCATTATCTACACAATGTTTGGGTGTCTATAATACGCAGATAGGGAGAAGTCATTATCTACACAATGTTGGGTGTCTATAATACGCAGATAGGGAGAAGTCATTATCTACACAATGTTTGGGTGTCTATAATACGCAGATAGGGAGAAGTCATTATCTACACAATGTTTGGGTGTCTATAATACGCAGATAGGGAGAAGTCATTATCTACACAATGTTTGGGTGTCTATAATACGCAGATAGGGAGAAGTCATTATCTACACAATGTTTGGGGTGTCTATAATACGCAGATAGGAGAAGTCATTATCTACACAATGTTTGGGTGTCTATAACACGCAGATAGGGAGAAGTCATTATCTACACAATGTTTTGGTGTCTATAATACGCAGATAGGGAGAAGTCATTATCTACACAATGTTTGGGTGTCTATAATACGCAGATAGGGAGAAGTCATTATCTACACAATGTTTGGTGTCTATAATACGCAGATAGGGAGAAGTCATTATCTACACAATGTTTGGGTGTCTATAATACGCAGATAGGGAGAAGTCATTATCTACACAATGTTTGGGTGTCTATAATACGCAGATAGGGAGAAGTCATTATCTACACAATGTTTGTGTGTCTATAATACGCAGATAGGGAGAAGTCATTATCTACACAATGTTTGGGTGTCTATAATACGCAGATAGGGAGAAGTCATTATCTACACAATGTTTGGGTGTCTATAATACGCAGATAGGGAGAAGTCATTATCTACACAATGTTTGGGGTGTCTATAATACGCAGATAGGGAGAAGTCATTATCTACACAATGTTTGG
>NC_084635.1:41195043-41220814 GCF_033978795.1 Nerophis ophidion | reverse complement strand
ATGTTCCATGGTCTAGGGTGCCATAGTCTGTGGTGGTGCAGACATGATGTTCCATGGTCTAGGGTGCCATAGTCTGAGGTGGTGCAGACATGATGTTCCATGGTCTAAGGTGCCATAGTCTGAGGTGATGTAGACATGATGTTCCATGGTCTAGGGTGCCATAGTCTGAGGTGGTGCAGACATGATGTTCCATGGTCTAGGCTGCCATAGTCTGAGGTGGTGCAGACATGATGTTCCATGGTCTAGGGTGCCATAGTCTGAGGTGGTGCAGACATGATGTTCCATGGTCTAGGCTGCCATAGTCTGAGGTGGTGCAGACATGATGTTCCATGGTCTAGGGTGCGAGGTGAGCCAAAGTCCTCACCTTCTGTCGAAGTGCGTCACTTTCCTCCTTGCAGGCGCCGACTTGCTTCTTGCAGACGTCCATGTTGGTGGAGGCGTGCTGCAGCTCCTCCACCAACATGGAGTTCTTCTCCCGCAGACTCTGGAGCTCCGCCTCCCACTTGCTGCTGCAGGAACATCATCATCATGTCACATTCATGCATTCTACACTCTTTACAGATTAGATGAATCTCTTACTTTGAAAAGGCAAATCAAGATGACAAGCAGACACTGAAGCTTTTATTTTGAAAACAAAAATGTTTTCAACATCAGAAAATATTCAAGTGTAGTTTTCCCTCAAAAATGAAAGTGCCTCTCAGCTGCACTATGATGTACAATATTAATATTATGTAGATTATCACTATGATGTACATTATTATTTACATTATTACTATGATTTACAATATTAATATTATGTAGATTATCACTATGATGTACATTATTATTTACATTACTATTATGTACATTATGTACATGATTACTATGATGTACATTATTAGTATTATTATTATATATATTATTACTATGATTTACATTATTATTGTTGTCATGTACATTACTTTGATGTACATTATTATTATTGCTATGTATATTACTATGATGTACATTATTATTATTATGTATATTATCACTATCATGCACATTATTATTGTTATGTACATTACTACTATGACGTACATCTTTATTATGTATATCATCACTATGATGTACATTACTGTTATTATTATGTACATTACTATGATGGACATTATTACTATTTACATTATTGTGATGTACATTATTATGACATACAGTATTATGATGTACAATATGTAAATCATCAATATCCATCCATTTCCTACCGCTTATTCCCTTTTGGGGTCGCGGGGGCGCTGGCGTCTATCTCAGCTACAATCAACAATATGATGTGGATTATTATTATGTACGTTGTTATTAATATTAAAGTACATAATAATGTACATAATAATAGTAATGTACATGATAATAATGTACATAATAATGAACACAGTAGTAATGTACACACAAATAATAACATAATAGTAATGAACATAATAGTAAATACATAATGATAATAGTAATGTCCATAATAAAAATAGTCATGTACATCATAATAATAATGAACTAAATAATGTCCAGGGTGTACACCACCTTCCTCCCTGAATGCAGTTGAGATAGGCTCCAGCACCCCCTGCCACCCCAAAGGGGACAAGCCGTAGCAAATGGATGGATGGATAATAATAGAAATGTACATAAAAAAAATAGTTAAGTACATAATAATAATAGTAATGTACATAATAATATTAATATACATAATAATAGTAATGTACATAATAGTAATCCATCCATTTTCTACCGCTTATTCCCTTTTTTTGGGGTCGCGGGGGGCACTGGCGCCTATCTCAGCTACAATCGTAATGTAAATAATAATCATAGTAATGTACATAATGGTAATGTAAGTAATAATAGTAATGTACATCATAATAATAATAACAGCATCTTGTAGTACACAAAGTGAGAGGGCTAATGCTAATTGGTTAGCCTGCACACATCTGGATCAGTGCTGATCTCCCATCTGGAACATCTGCTCTTCTGCTTACATGCAGGGATCAAGTCTGATCCAGCAATGATGCAAGGTGATATCAAACAGTAGCAATACAAGGTGATATCAAACAGCAGCGATACAAGATGATATCACACAGCAGCGATACAAGGTGATATCAAACAGCAGCGATACAAGGTGATATCAAACAGCAGCGATACAAGGTGATATCAAACAGCAGCGATACAAGGTGATATCAAACAGCAGCGATACAAGGTGATATCGCATACCTTTGTTGTGCTGTACTTTCATGCTCAGTCTTCATCAGGAGCATCTCTGGACCCACTTTGAAGATCTTCTCATCATCAGTGCCATTGAAGCTGGAGGCCTGCTTGGACCCTGGAGATGAAGGTCCAGAGTCCTGCTGGGAAGACAAGCAACTTCTGAGCTTCTAGACCATGGACTCTGAAAGTCTGGACGCTCTTCCTGTTCAACCAGGCATGAAGTGTCCACCATCCATCATGACCACTTGTCTTTCTCTGGACTCACAACCATCTCATCTGGACTCTGTGGACTCACAACCATCTCATCTGGACTCTGTGGACTCACAACCATCTCATCTGGACTCTGTGGACTCACAACCATCTCATCTGGACTCACTACCATCTCATCTGGACTCACTACCATCTCATCTGGACTCTGTGGACTCACAACCATCTCATTTGGACTCACAACCATCTCATCTAGACTCACAACCATCTCATCTGGACTTTGTGGACACACAACCATCTCATCTGGACTCACAACCATCTCATCTAGACTCTGTGGACTCACAACAATCTCATCTGGACTCACAACAATCTCATCTGGACTCTGTGGACACACAACCATCTCATCTGGACTCACTACCATCTCATCTGGACTCACAACCATCTCATCTGGACTCTGTGGACTCACAACCATCTCATCTGGATTCACAGCCATCTCATCTGGACTCTGTGGACTCACAACCATCTCATCTGGACTCTGTGGACTCACAACCATCTCATCTGGATTCACAACCATCTCATCTGGACTCACTACCATCTCATCTGGACTCACTACCATCTCATCTGGACTCTGTGGACTCACAACCATCTCATTTGGACTCACAACCATCTCATCTAGACTCACAACCATCTCATCTGGACTTTGTGGACACACAACCATCTCATCTGGACTCACAACCATCTCATCTAGACTCTGTGGACTCACAACAATCTCATCTGGACTCACAACAATCTCATCTGGACTCTGTGGACACACAACCATCTCATCTGGACTCACTACCATCTCATCTGGACTCACAACCATCTCATCTGGACTCTGTGGACTCACAACCATCTCATCTGGACTCACAACCATCTCATCTGGACTCACTACCATCTCATCTGGACTCACTACCATCTCATCTGGACTCTGTGGACTCACAACCATCTCATTTGGACTCACAACCATCTCATCTAGACTCACAACCATCTCATCTGGACTTTGTGGACACACAACCATCTCATCTGGACTCACAACCATCTCATCTAGACTCTGTGGACTCACAACAATCTCATCTGGACTCACAACAATCTCATCTGGACTCTGTGGACACACAACCATCTCATCTGGACTCACTACCATCTCATCTGGACTCACAACCATCTCATCTGGACTCACAACCATCTCATCTGGACTCTGTGGACTCACAACCATCTCATCTGGATTCACAGCCATCTCATCTGGACTCTGTGGACTCACAACCATCTCATCTGGACTCTGTGGACTCACAACCATCTCATCTGGATTCACAACCATCTCATCTGGACTCTGTGGACTCACAACCATCTCATCTGGACTCACAACCATCTCATCTAGACTCTGTGGACTCACAACAATCTCATCTGGACTCACAACAATCTCATCTGGACTCACAACAATCTCATCTGGACTCTGTGGACACACAACCATCTCATCTGGACTCACTACCATCTCATCTGGACTCTGTGGACTCACAACAATCTCATCTGGACTCACAACAATCTCATCTGGACTCTGTGGACTCACAACCATCTCATCTGGACTCTGTGGACTCACAACCATCTCATCTAGACTCTGTGGACTCACAACCATCTCATCTGGACTCTGTGGACTCACAACCATCTCATCTGGACTCACAACCATCTCATCTAGACTCTGTGGACACACAACCATCTCATCTGGACTCACTACCATCTCATCTAGACTCTGTGGACTCACAACAATCTCATCTGGACTCTGTGGACTCACAACCATCTCATCTGGACTCACAACCATCTCATCTAGACTCTGTGGACTCACAACCATCTCATCTAGACTCTGTGGACTCACAACCATCTCATCTGGACTCACAACCATCTCATCTGGACTCACAACCATCTCATCTGGACTCACAACCATCTCATCTGGACTCTGTGGACTCACAACCATCTCATCTGGACTCACAACCATCTCATCTGGACTCACAACCATCTCATCTGGACTCTGTGGACTCATAACCGTCTCATCTGGACTCACAACCATCTCATCTGGACTCACAACCATCTCATCTGGACTCACAACCATCTCATCTGGACTCACAACCATCTCATCTGGACTCACAACCATCTCATCTGGACTCTGTGGACTCACAACCATCTCATCTGGACTCACAACCATCTCATCTGGACTCACAACCATCTCATCTGGACTCACAACCATCTCATCTGGACTCACAACAATCTCATCTGGACTCTGTGGACTCACAACCATCTCATCTGGACTCACAACCATCTCATCTGGACTCACAACCATCTCATCTGGACTCACAACCATCTCATCTGGACTCACAACCATCTCATCTGGACTCTGTGGACTCACAACCATCTCATCTGGACTCTGTGGACTCACAACCATCTCATCTGGACTCACAACCATCTCATCTGGACTCACAACCATCTCATCTGGACTCTGTGGACTCACAACCATCTCATCTGGACTCACAACCATCTCATCTGGACTCACAACCATCTCATCTGGACTCACAACCATCTCATCTGGACTCACAACCATCTCATCTGGACTCTGTGGACACACAACAATCTCATCTGGACTCACAACCATCTCATCTGGACTCTGTGGACTCACAACCATCTCATCTGGACTCACAACCATCTCATCTGGACTCACAACAATCTCATCTGGACTCTGTGGACTCACAACCATCTCATCTGGACTCACAACCATCTCATCTGGACTCACAACCATCTCATCTGGACTCACAACCATCTCATCTGGACTCACAACCATCTCATCTGGACTCACAACCATCTCATCTGGACTCACAACCATCTCATCTGGACTCACAACCATCTCATCTGGACTCACAACCATCTCATCTGGACTCTGTGGACTCACAACCATCTCATTTGGACTCACAACCATCTCATCTAGACTCACAACCATCTCATCTGGACTTTGTGGACACACAACCATCTCATCTGGACTCACAACCATCTCATCTAGACTCTGTGGACTCACAACAATCTCATCTGGACTCACAACAATCTCATCTGGACTCTGTGGACACACAACCATCTCATCTGGACTCACTACCATCTCATCTGGACTCACAACCATCTCATCTGGACTCACAACCATCTCATCTGGACTCTGTGGACTCACAACCATCTCATCTGGATTCACAACCATCTCATCTGGACTCTGTGGACTCACAACCATCTCATCTGGACTCACAACCATCTCATCTAGACTCTGTGGACTCACAACAATCTCATCTGGACTCACAACAATCTCATCTGGACTCACAACAATCTCATCTGGACTCTGTGGACACACAACCATCTCATCTGGACTCACTACCATCTCATCTGGACTCTGTGGACTCACAACAATCTCATCTGGACTCACAACAATCTCATCTGGACTCTGTGGACTCACAACCATCTCATCTGGACTCTGTGGACTCACAACCATCTCATCTAGACTCTGTGGACTCACAACCATCTCATCTGGACTCTGTGGACTCACAACCATCTCATCTGGACTCACAACCATCTCATCTAGACTCTGTGGACACACAACCATCTCATCTGGACTCACTACCATCTCATCTAGACTCTGTGGACTCACAACAATCTCATCTGGACTCTGTGGACTCACAACCATCTCATCTGGACTCACAACCATCTCATCTAGACTCTGTGGACTCACAACCATCTCATCTAGACTCTGTGGACTCACAACCATCTCATCTGGACTCACAACCATCTCATCTGGACTCACAACCATCTCATCTGGACTCACAACCATCTCATCTGGACTCTGTGGACTCACAACCATCTCATCTGGACTCACAACCATCTCATCTGGACTCACAACCATCTCATCTGGACTCTGTGGACTCATAACCGTCTCATCTGGACTCACAACCATCTCATCTGGACTCACAACCATCTCATCTGGACTCACAACCATCTCATCTGGACTCACAACCATCTCATCTGGACTCACAACCATCTCATCTGGACTCTGTGGACTCACAACCATCTCATCTGGACTCACAACCATCTCATCTGGACTCACAACCATCTCATCTGGACTCACAACAATCTCATCTGGACTCACAACAATCTCATCTGGACTCTGTGGACTCACAACCATCTCATCTGGACTCACAACCATCTCATCTGGACTCACAACCATCTCATCTGGACTCACAACCATCTCATCTGGACTCACAACCATCTCATCTGGACTCTGTGGACTCACAACCATCTCATCTGGACTCTGTGGACTCACAACCATCTCATCTGGACTCACAACCATCTCATCTGGACTCACAACCATCTCATCTGGACTCTGTGGACTCACAACCATCTCATCTGGACTCACAACCATCTCATCTGGACTCACAACCATCTCATCTGGACTCACAACCATCTCATCTGGACTCACAACCATCTCATCTGGACTCACAACCATCTCATCTGGACTCTGTGGACACACAACAATCTCATCTGGACTCACAACCATCTCATCTGGACTCTGTGGACTCACAACCATCTCATCTGGACTCACAACCATCTCATCTGGACTCACAACAATCTCATCTGGACTCTGTGGACTCACAACCATCTCATCTGGACTCACAACCATCTCATCTGGACTCACAACCATCTCATCTGGACTCACAACCATCTCATCTGGACTCACAACCATCTCATCTGGACTCACAACCATCTCATCTGGACTCACAACCATCTCATCTGGACTCACAACCATCTCATCTGGACTCACAACCATCTCATCTGGACTCTGTGGACTCACAACCATCTCATCTGGACTCTGTGGACTCACAACCATCTCATCTGGACTCACAACCATCTCATCTGGACTCACAACCATCTCATCTGGACTCACAACCATCTCATCTGGACTCACAACCATCTCATCTGGACTCACAACCATCTCATCTGGACTCACAACCATCTCATCTGGACTCACAACCATCTCATCTGGACTCTGTGGACTCACAACCATCTCATCTGGACTCACAACCATCTCATCTGGACTCACAACCATCTCATCTGGACTCTGTGGACTCACAACCATCTCATCTGGACTCACAACCATCTCATCTGGACTCACAACCATCTCATCTGGACTCACAACCATCTCATCTGGACTCTGTGGACACACAACAATCTCATCTGGACTCACAACCATCTCATCTGGACTCTGTGGACTCACAACCATCTCATCTGGACTCACAACCATCTCATCTGGACTCACAACCATCTCATCTGGACTCTGTGGACTCACAACCATCTCATCTGGACTCACAACCATCTCATCTGGACTCACAACCATCTCATCTGGACTCACAACCATCTCATCTGGACTCACAACCATCTCATCTGGACTCACAACCATCTCATCTGGACTCACAACCATCTCATCTGGACTCTGTGGACTCACAACCATCTCATCTGGACTCACAACCATCTCATCTGGACTCACAACCATCTCATCTGGACTCACAACCATCTCATCTGGACTCACAACCATCTCATCTGGACTCACAACCATCTCATCTGGACTCACAACCATCTCATCTGGACTCACAACCATCTCATCTGGACTCACAACCATCTCATCTGGACTCACAACCATCTCATCTGGACTCACAACCATCTCATCTGGACTCTGTGGACTCACAACCATCTCATCTGGACTCACAACCATCTCATCTGGACTCACAACCATCTCATCTGGACTCACAACCATCTCATCTGGACTCTGTGGACTCACAACCATCTCATCTGGACTCTGTGGACTCACAACCATCTCATCTGGACTCTGTGGACTCACAACCATCTCATCTGGACTCACAACCATCTCATCTGGACTCACAACCATCTCATCTGGACTCTGTGGACTCACAAGCATCTGAAACTGGATCCTGTTTGATGTCACAGTCTACATATCAAGTCAATGTGTGATACTGACTATTGCTGGTGATATCAAGTCAATCCAGCACTAGTTTCAGACTTGAACGTGTCCTCAATCAGGACGATATCCACAAATCATTGAGGGAGTAAAGGAAATGAGACAATATCTGCAATCTCTGTAGATAATAATAGTTAGTGAGGAGTGCAGAGGGTAATGAAGTCATTTGATGGACGTACAGGAGTGAAAGTGAAAGTAAAGTTATGATGAAGTCATTTGATGGACGTGCAGGAGTGAAAGTGAAAGTAAAGTTATGATGAAGTCATTTGATGGACGTGCAGGAGTGAAAGTGAAAGTAAAGTTATGATGAAGTCATTTGATGGACGTGCAGGAGTGAAAGTGAAAGTAAAGTTATGATGAAGTCATTTGATGGACGTGCAGGAGTGAAAGTGAAAGTAAAGTTATGATGAAGCCATTTGATGGACGTGCAGGAGTGAAAGTGAAAGTAAAGTTATGATGAAGTCATTTGATGGACGTACAGGAGTGAAAGAGAAAGTAAAGTTATGATGAAGCCACTTGATGGACGTGCAGGAGTGAAAGTGAAAGTAAAGTTATGATGAAGTCATTTGATGGACGTACAGAAGTGAAAGTAAAGTTATGATGTGATGGACTGGACGCCGACACCCACCTTGAAATCAAAAGTATCGTTATTGAGGTCGATCCGTGTGCTCCTGATGTCCACCTTGTCTTGAGATTTCTCTCTCGCCATCTTCGCCGCCTCTTTCACTTCCTGGAACTTCTCCGCAAACTGAAAGAGAAAATGAGCTGCAATCAACAAGCAACAAGATGAAATGTTTAACACTGCCAGCTTATTATTATTATTATTATTATTATTATTATTAGATTCCATCTTTATCTCTTTGGTGATGATGTATATTAAGATGAATGTTGGAACATCCATCCATCATCTTCCGCTTATCCGAGGTCGGGTCGCGGGGGCAGCAGCCTAAGCAGGGAAGCCCAGACTTCCCTCTCCCCAGCCACTTGTTGGACCACACGCAGATTATTAGGAAAAGTCAAAAGGAATTTGAAGCAATAGTTGTCATGTGACATGAAAGTCATGTAAAAATGTGACGTGTCATGTAGGTGACAGTCTGTGACGTGTCATGTAGGTGACAGTCTGTGACGTGTCATGTAGGTGACAGTCTGTGACGTGTCATGTAGGTGACAGTCTGTGACGTGTCATGTAGGTGACAGTCTGTGACGTGTCATGTAGGTGACAGTCTGTGACGTGTCATGTAGGTGACAGTCTGTGACGTGTCATGTAGGTGACAGTCTGTGACGTGTCATGTAGGTGACAGTCTGTGACGTGTCATGTAGGTGACAGTCTGTGACGTGTCATGTAGGTGACAGTCTGTGACGTGTCATGTAGGTGACAGTCTGTGACGTGTCATGTAGGTGACAGTCTGTGACGTGTCATGTAGGTGACAGTCTGTGACGTGTCATGTAGGTGACAGTCTGTGACGTGTCATGTAGGTGACAGTCTGTGACGTGTCATGTAGGTGACAGTCTGTGACGTGTCATGTAGGTGACAGTCTGTGACGTGTCATGTAGGTGACAGTCTGTGACGTGTCATGTAGGTGACAGTCTGTGACGTGTCATGTAGGTGACAGTCTGTGACGTGTCATGTAGGTGACAGTCTGTGACGTGTCATGTAGGTGACAGTCTGTGACGTGTCATGTAGGTGACAGTCTGTGACGTGTCATGTAGGTGACAGTCTGTGACGTGTCATGTAGGTGACAGTCTGTGACGTGTCATGTAGGTGACAGTCTGTGACGTGTCATGTAGGTGACAGTCTGTGACGTGTCATGTAGGTGACAGTCTGTGACGTGTCATGTAGGTGACAGTCTGCCAAGATGGCGTGAGACACAAGTGAGGTGAGACACACCTCAAATGTTTCTTCTGAACGGAGGCCAACAACGATGACACTTTTTAAGGCCTTCAACTTTTCCATCCTGATGTGTGGCACTGGAAAAGACTCTTCACTTTCACATGACCACTTTTAAATATTTACCTCTTAAAATCAAAAAAGGCAAAAAGGTTTACAATGTTTGAAAGTGGTTAAAAATGTTCATATTTTAGAATGTCAAAACCGTCTTAAAATGTCTAAAAATATTTTATTGTTTCAGTATTTTTTTTTAATGTCAAAAATGTTCACAATGTTTAAGACATTTTGAAGTGGTTTAAAAATTTGGTGTTTGAAATGTTTGTGTTTTAATGTAAAAAAAAAAAACTATTTAAAAATATTTAAAATGTTTTCAAAATTTGAAAGTTTAAAAAAGTTACAAATATGTTTACTACATTTTAAATGTCTGAAACGTAAAAAAAAATATTTAGCAAAGTTGAAAGTGTTTTAAAATGTTTAAAATGTGTTGTGGTGGTTTCAAATATTTAAAGTGTTTAACATGCTTAAACATTTATAAAAATATTTACCAAAGTTGAAAGCGTTTGAATATTTTAAACCACCTAAAAACATTTTGAACATCTTAAAACACTTTTTACCTTGGTAAATGTTTTAATACATTTTAAATCATGTTAAACACTTTAAATATTTAAAACCACCTAAAAACATTTTAAACATTTTAAAAGTGTTTAACATGATTTTAAATGTATTAAAACATTTACCAAAGTTAAAGGTGTTTTAAGATGTTTAAAATGTGTTGTGGTGGTTTAAAATATTTAAAGTGTTTAACATGCTTAAACATTTATAAAAATATTTACCAAAGTTGAAAGCGTTTAAATATTTTAAACCACCTAAAAATATTTTAAACATCTTAAAACACTTTTAACTTTGGTAAATTTTTTAATACATTTTAAATCATGTTAAACACTTTAAATTTTTAAAACCACCTAAAAAAATTTACCAAAGTCAAGTGTTTTAAGATGTTTAAAATGTTTTAAGGTGGTTTAAAACATTTAAAGTGTTTAACATGATAAAAAAATGTATTAAAATGTTTACCAAAGTTGAAAGTGTTTAAAAACGGCACTGTCCACATTGACATGACTGTTTTTCAAATGTTTTAAAATGTTAATGTCCTAAAAACGTCTAAAAATGTTTTGCCTAAAATGTTTACGAACATCAAAAAAGTAAACATTTTTTTGAAATGTTTTAAAGTGGTTACAAATGTTTTAAATATTTGTAAAATGTCAAAACCAGCCTAAAATGTGGTTTTAACAGTTTTAAATGTCAAAAACCGGATTCAATGTTTAAAATGTTTTAAAGTGGTTTAAAGTTTTAGTGTTTAAAATGTTTGTGTTTTAACTTTTTTTAAAACGTCAAAAACGTCCTAAATGTTTTAAAATGTCAAAAATCTTTTAAATGTATAAAATTTCTAAAATGTTAACGTTTTAAAACATTACAAATGTTTTTACTACAGTTTACACATTTTAAATGTCAAAAATGTTACAAATATTTACGAAAGTCGAAAGTGTTTTAAAATGTATTAAGATGGTTTAATAATAAAGAGTTTAACATGTTTAAAAATGTATAAAGATATTTACCAAATTCTAGAGTGTCTTAAAATGTTTTAAGTTGGTTTAAAATACTCAAGGTTTCATAATGTGTCGCATTTGAAAAAATAGGAACTGCACTGTTCACATAGACATGACCATTTTTTAAATGTTCCGTCTTTAAATGTCTAAAAACATCCATCCATCCATCCATTTTCTACCGCTTATTCCCTTTCGGGGTCGCGGGGGGCGCTGGCGCCTATCTCAGCTACAATCGGGCGGAAGGCGGGGTACACCCTGGACAAGTCGCCACCTCATCGCAGGGCCAACACAGATAGACAGACAACATTCACACACTAGGGCCAATTTAGTGTTGCCAATCAACATATCCCCAGGTGCATGTCTTTGGAGGTGGGAGGAAGCCGGAGTACCCGGAGGGAACCCACGCATTCACGGGGAGAACATGCAAACTCCACACAGAAAGATCCCGAGCCTGGATTTGAACCCAGGACTGCAGGACCTTCGTATTGTGAGGCAGACGCACTAACCCCTCTGCCACAGTGAAGCCGTCTAAAAACATCTAAATGTTTAAAACATAAAGTTTAAAATTATCAAAATGTGTCAGTGGTTAAAAATGTTTAAAATACTTTTTATGTAAAATGTCAAAACATATTTTAAAGTGGTTTTAACAGTTTTAAAATGCCCAAAAATGTTTACAATGTTTAAAATGTTTTAAAGTGGTTTACAATTTTAGTGTTTAAAACATTTTTAAAGTGTTTTAATTTTTTTAAATGTCAAAAACATCTCAAATGTTTTAATGTCTAAAATCTTTTAAATGTTTGAAATACTTAAGTTTTAAAACATTACAAATATTTTTACATTTTAAATGTCTGAAATGTTAAAAAATATTTACCAAAGTTGAAAGTGTTTTACAATGTTTAAAATGGTTTAATATGTATTAAAATATCTAAAGTGTTTAACATGTTTGTATGTATTAAAACATTTACCAAAGTTAAAAAAAAAGGGTTTTAAAAAGTTTACAATGTTTTTAGGTGGTTTAAAATATTTAAAGTGTTTGACATATTTTAAAATGTTTGCCAATGTTGAAAATGTTGTAAGATGTTTCAAATGTTTTAAGGTGGTTTAAAAATATTTAAAGTTTTTAAGATGTTTTAAAATGTTTACCAATGTGGAAAGTGTTTTACAATGTTTAAAATGGTTTAATATGTATTAAAATATCTAAAGTGTTTAACATGTTTGTATGTATTAAAACATTTACCAAAGTAAAAAAAAAGGGTTTTAAAAAGTTTACAATGTTTTTAGGTGGTTTAATATATTTAAAGTGTTTGACATATTTTAAAATGTTTACCAGTGTTGAAAATGTTGTAAGATGTTTCAAATGTTTTAAGGTGGTTTGAAAATATTTAAAGTGTTTAAGATGTTTTAAAATGTTTACCAATGTGGAAAAAGTTTTATAATGTTTACCAAGCCAACGGTCCTCACTTAGTTGGAGGAGAGTGGAGTGAAAGTGAAAGTGAAAGTGAAAGTTGTACCTTGGAGAGCTGCTGCTCAGAAGTGAATCCCAGGCCAAAGACCGTGTTGGCTCTGCTGTCGGCCCACTGGCCGAACTTCTGGGAGGTCTTGGTGAACATCATGTTGGCCGTGATGGTGCTGTTGATGATCACCTGTGGGGGAAACGGTAAAAAACTTTAAGCGACATGACCTGACTACTACAAGTGTGCTTCTCAAACCGTTTTTAAGTGGTTGCAAATGTTTAAAATGTCGTAGAATGTTACAACCGTCTTAGAATGTGGTTTTAACAGTTTCAAAATGTCAAATACTGTTTGCGATGTTTAAAATGTTTTAAAATGTTTTAGTGTTTTAACTTTTTTTAAACGTTTAAAATGTTTTAAAATGTCAAAAATCGTTTAAGTGTTTAAAATGTTTTAAAATGCCTAAAATGTTAGTTTTAAAACATTACACATTTTTATTTTACTACATTTTAAATGTCTAAAATGTTAAAAATATTTACCAAAGTTGAAAGTGTTTTGAAGAGATTCCATCAAGGAGCACCACAGAGACCACTTAGTAGCACCACAATGACAACATTAAAAGAGATAGTATTCATTAAAAATGACTAAAGCGATGTTGACTGGAGTGGTGTCTTCTCTCTAGTCACTCTACAGCCGCCACTGTGATGTCGACGTCGATGGAAAGGGGAAGATACAAATATCCTATCAGTCCTTATCCCAGTGAGAGCAGACACTATACAGTAAGTGATTGTTTTATTACGTTCTTGTTTAGCACATAGCAATACTGCTACATGATGCATCTGTTTAGCACCCGGCTTCTAAAACTTGTAGCTCATCCTCCTTATATTCAGGCTCAAAAATAAGTTTGTGGATCATCATTTTCCCCAAAACACAATAAGCCAATACTTGTACTACAGTGTGTACTAACAAAAAGGTGCTACTTGTACTACAGTGTGTACTAAGAAAAAGAGGATACTTGTACTACAGTGTGTACTAAAAAAAAGATGGTACTTGTACTACAGCGTGTACTAAGAAAAAGGGGATACTTGTACTACAGTGTGTACTAAAAAAAAGATGTTTTTTGTACTACAGTGTGTACTAAGAAAAAGAGGATACTTGTACTACAGTGTGTACTAACAAAAAGGCGATACTTGTACTGCAGTGTGTACTAAGAAAAAGGATACTTGTACTACAGTGTGTACTAACAACAAGATGATACTTGTACTACAGTGTGTACTAACAGTAAGATGCTACTTGTACTACAGTGTGTACTAACAACAAGATGATACTTGTACTACAGTGTGTACTAACAGTAAGATGCTACTTGTACTACAGTGTGTACTAACAACAAGATGATACTTGTACTACAGTGTGTACTAACAGTAAGATGCTACTTGTACTACAGTGTGTACTAACAACAAGATGATACTTGTACTACAGTGTGTACTAACAGTAAGATGCTACTTGTACTACAGTGTGTACTAACAACAAGATGATACTTGTACTACAGTGTGTACTAACAGTAAGATGCTACTTGTACTACAGTGTGTACTAACAAAAAAGTGATACTTGTACTACAGTGTGTACTAAGAAAAAGAAGATACTTGTACTACAGTGTGTACTAACAATAAGATGCTACTTGTACTACAGTGTGTACTAAGAAAAAGAAGGTACTTGTACTACAGTGTGTACTAACACATAGACAGTACTTGTACTACAGTGTGCACTAACAATAAGATGGTACTTGTACTACAGTGTGTACTAACAAAAAGGTGACACTTGTACTACAGTGTGTACTAACAATAAGATGATACTTGTACTACAGTGTGTACTAACAGTAAGATGCTACTTGTACTACAGTGTGTACTAACAGTAAGATGCTACTTGTACTACAGTGTGTACTAACAACAAGATGATACTTGTACTACAGTGTGTACTAACAGTAAGATGCTACTTGTACTACAGTGTGTACTAACAACAAGATGATACTTGTACTACAGTGTGTACTAACAGTAAGATGCTACTTGTACTACAGTGTGTACTAACAACAAGATGATACTTGTACTACAGTGTGTACTAACAGTAAGATGCTACTTGTACTACAGTGTGTACTAACAACAAGATGATACTTGTACTACAGTGTGTACTAACAGTAAGATGCTACTTGTACTACAGTGTGTACTAACAAAAAAGTGATACTTGTACTACAGTGTGTACTAAGAAAAAGAAGATACTTGTACTACAGTGTGTACTAACAATAAGATGCTACTTGTACTACAGTGTGTACTAAGAAAAAGAAGGTACTTGTACTACAGTGTGTACTAACACATAGACAGTACTTGTACTACAGTGTGCACTAACAATAAGATGGTACTTGTACTACAGTGTGTACTAACAAAAAGGTGACACTTGTACTACAGTGTGTACTAACAACAAGATGATACTTGTACTACAGTGTGTACTAACAGTAAGATGCTACTTGTACTACAGTGTGTACTAACAACAAGATGATACTTGTACTACAGTGTGTACTAACAGTAAGATGCTACTTGTACTACAGTGTGTACTAACAAAAAAGTGATACTTGTACTACAGTGTGTACTAAGAAAAAGAAGATACTTGTACTACAGTGTGTACTAACAATAAGATGCTACTTGTACTACAGTGTGTACTAAGAAAAAGAAGGTACTTGTACTACAGTGTGTACTAACACATAGACAGTACTTGTACTACAGTGTGCACTAACAATAAGATGGTACTTGTACTACAGTGTGTACTAACAAAAAGGTGACACTTGTACTACAGTGTGTACTAACAATAAGATGCTACTTGTACTACAGTGTGTACTAAGAAAAAGAAGATACTTGTACTACAGTGTGTACTAACAAAAAGATGAAACTTGTACTGTACAAGTAGCATCTATTTGTTAGCACACACTGTAGTACAAGTATCGCCTTTTTGTTAGTTCACACTGTAGTACAAGTGTGTACTAACTAGTACAAGATGCTACTTGTACTACAGTGTGTACTAAGAACAAGATGCTACTTGTACTACAGTGTGTACTAAGAAAAAGAAGATACTTGTACTACAGTGTGTACTAAGAACAAGATGCTACTTGTACTACAGTCGAACAAGAATAGGACTGATGTAGTAATACTGTATTAGTCCAGAGATATAAGGCAAGAATAAGACTACAGTTGTAATGTAATGATCATTGTGACTACATAGTCCTGCCTTGCTCATGGGCTGTGGCCTCCATTCTGTCTCTGTTTTGCTGTGCACCGTCAACCTTTGGCTTTTTCACATCCAAGTGGTGTTTGCCTGCATTACTGCTGTCTCTGCACCCCGGGGTTGACAGAAAGTACCATCAAGGACATCAGTATTCATACATATATATATACTTTATATATACTGTATGTATACTATATATACTTTATATATACTGTATGTATACTATATATACTGTATGTATACTATATGTACTTTATATATACTGTATGTATACTATAACTATAATATAGTATACATATAGTAACTCCCAACAACTCTCATCATTTCCTCCCCTGGCAGGAAGTTGAAGTGGCGACAGGAGAGATGTGGGCGGAGCATGAGTGACAGGAGAGATGTGGGCGGAGCATGAGTGACAGGAGAGATGTGGGCGGAGCATGAGTGACTGGAGCAGCTGTGAGAGGTATCAAGTGGAACAGGAAGTGCAAAATTAAACTGCTAACTCCACGCTACTTTCAGTCTGGTACACTCTTGTCTCACCACCACACACACTACTACCATACACACCCAGTACTACTACCATACACACACCCCAGTACTACTACCATACACACCCAGTACTACTACCATACACACCCAGTACTACTACCATACACACCCAGTACTACTACCATACACACACCCCAGTACTACTACCATACACACCCAGTACTACTACCATACACACACACCCAGTACTACTACACCCCCCCCCAGTACTACTACACACACCCCCAGTACTACTACCATACACACCCTGTACTACTACCATACACACACACCCAGTACTACTACACCCCCCCCCAGTACTACTACACACACCCCCAGTACTACTACCATACACACCCTGTACTACTACCATACACACACCCCCAGTACTACTACCATACACACACACCCAGTACTACTACACACACCCCCAGTACTACTACCATACACACACCCCAGTACTACTACCATACACACACCCCCAGTACTACTACCATACACACACCCCAGTACTACTATACACACCCCCCCAGTACTACTACCATACACACCCAGTACTACTACCATACACACACACCCAGTACTACTACACCCCCCCCCAGTACTACTACACACACCCCCAGTACTACTACCATACACACCCAGTACTACTACCATACACACACACCCAGTACTACTACACACACCCCCAGTACTACTACCATACACACACCCCAGTACTACTACCATACACACACCCCAGTACTACTATACACACACCCCCAGTACTACTACCATACACACACCCCAGTACTACCATACACACACCCCCAGTACTACTACCATACACACACCCCAGTACTACTATACACACCCCCCCAGTACTACTACCATACACACCCAGTACTACTACCATACACACACCCCAGTACTACTACCATACACACCCAGTACTACTACCATACACACCCAGTACTACTACCATACACACACCCCAGTACTACTACCATACACACCCAGTACTACTACCATACACACCCAGTACTACTACCATACACACACCCCAGTACTACTACCATACACACCCAGTACTACTACCATACACACACCCCAGTACTACTACCATACACACCCAGTACTACTACCATACACACACCCCAGTACTACTACCATACACACCCAGTACTACTACCATACACACACACCCAGTACTACTACCATACACACCCAGTACTACTACCATACACACCCAGTACTACTACCATACACACACCCCAGTACTACTACCATACACACCCAGTACTACTACCATACACACCCAGTACTACTACCATACACACACCCCAGTACTACTACCATACACACCCAGTACTACTACCATACACACACCCCAGTACTACTACCATACACACCCAGTACTACTACCATACACACACCCCAGTACTACTACCATACACACCCAGTACTACTACCATACACACACCCCAGTACTACTACCATACACACCCAGTACTACTACCATACACACACCCCAGTACTACTACCATACACACCCAGTACTACTACCATACACACCCAGTACTACTACCATACACACACCCCAGTACTACTACCATACACACCCAGTACTACTACCATACACCCCCAGTACTACTACCATACACACCCTGTACTACTACCATACACACACACCCAGTACTACTACACACACCCCCAGTACTACTACCATACACACACCCCAGTACTACTACCATACACACACCCCCAGTACTACTACCATACACACCCAGTACTACTACCATACACACACCCCAGTACTACTACCATACACACCCAGTACTACTACCATACACACACCCAGTACTACTACCATACACACACCCCAGTACTACTACCATACACACCCAGTACTACTACCATACACACACCCCAGTACTACTACCATACACACCCAGTACTGCTACCATACACACACCCCAGTACTACTACCATACACACCCAGTACTACTACCATACACACCCAGTACTACTACCATACACACACACCCAGTACTACTACACCCCCCCCCCAGTACTACTACACACACCCCCAGTACTACTACCATACACACACCCCAGTACTACTACCATACACACACCCCCAGTACTACTACCATACACACACCCCAGTACTACTATACACACCCCCCCAGTACTACTACCATACACACCCAGTACTACTACCATACACACACACCCAGTACTACTACACCCCCCCCAGTACTACTACACACACCCCCAGTACTACTACCATACACACCCAGTACTACTACCATACACACACACCCAGTACTACTACACACACCCCCAGTACTACTACCATACACACACCCCAGTACTACTACCATACACACACCCCCAGTACTACTACCATACACACACCCCAGTACTACTATACACACACCCCCAGTACTACTACCATACACACACCCCAGTACTACCATACACACACCCCCAGTACTACTACCATACACACACCCCAGTACTACTATACACACCCCCCCAGTACTACTACCATACACACCCAGTACTACTACCATACACACACCCCAGTACTACTACCATACACACCCAGTACTACTACCATACACACCCAGTACTACTACCATACACACACCCCAGTACTACTACCATACACACCCAGTACTACTACCATACACACCCAGTACTACTACCATACACACACCCAGTACTACTACCATACACACCCAGTACTACTACCATACACACACCCCAGTACTACTACCATACACACCCAGTACTACTACCATACACACCCAGTACTACTACCATACACACCCAGTACTACTACCATACACACACCCCAGTACTACTACCATACACACCCAGTACTACTACCATACACACCCAGTACTACTACCATACACACACCCCAGTACTACTACCATACACACACCCCAGTACTACTACCATACACACCCCAGTACTACTACCATACACACCCAGTACTACTACCATACACACACCCCAGTACTACTACCATACACACCCAGTACTACTACCATACACACACCCCAGTACTACTACCATACACACCCAGTACTACTACCATACACACACCCCAGTACTACTACCATACACACCCAGTACTACTACCATACACACACCCCAGTACTACTACCATACACACCCAGTACTACTACCATACACACCCAGTACTACTACCATACACACACCCCAGTACTACTACCATACACACCCAGTACTACTACCATACACACCCAGTACTACTACACACACCCCCAGTACTACTACCATACACACCCTGTACTACTACCATACACACACACCCAGTACTACTACACACACCCCCAGTACTACTACCATACACACACCCCAGTACTACTACCATACACACACCCCCAGTACTACTACCATACACACCCAGTACTACTACCATACACACACCCCAGTACTACTACCATACACACCCAGTACTACTACCATACACACACCCCAGTACTACTACCATACACACCCAGTACTACTACCATACACACCCAGTACTACTACCATACACACACCCCAGTACTACTACCATACACACCCAGTACTACTACCATACACACACCCCAGTACTACTACCATACACACCCAGTACTACTACCATACACACCCAGTACTACTACCATACACACACCCCAGTACTACTACCATACACACCCAGTACTACTACCATACACACACACCCAGTACTACTACACCCCCCCCCCAGTACTACTACACACACCCCCAGTACTACTACCATACACACCCAGTACTACTACCATACACACACACCCAGTACTACTACACACACCCCCAGTACTACTACCATACACACACCCCAGTACTACTACCATACACACACCCCCAGTACTACTACCATACACACACCCCCAGTACTACTACCATACACACACACCCAGTACTACTACCATACACACACCCCCAGTACTACTACCATACACACACCCCCAGTACTACTTCCATAGACACACACCCAGTACTACTACACACACCCCCAGTACTACTACCATACACATGCCCAGTACTACACACATGCTCAGTACTACTACCATACACCCCCAGTACTACTACCATACACCCCCAGTACTACTACCATACACACCCCTAATACTGCCATACACACCCCCAGTACTACTACCATACACACACACCCAGTACTACTACCATACACACACCCCCAGTACTACTACCATACACACACCCCCAGTACTACTTCCATAGACACACCCCCAGTACTACTACACACACCCCCAGTACTACTACCATACACACACCCCCAGTACTACTACCATACACATGCTCAGTACTACACACATGCTCAGTACTACTACCATACACCCCCAGTGCTACTACCATACACATCCCCAGTACTACTAACATACACATGCTCAGTACTACACACATGCTCAGTACTACTACCATACACCCCCAGTGCTACTACCATACACACCCAGTACTACTACCATACACCCCCAGTACTACTACACACATGCCCAGTACTACTACACACACCCCCTGTACTACTACCATACACCCCCAGTACTACTACACACATGCCCATTAATACTACACATGCCCCCAGTACTACTACCATACACACACCCAGTACTACTACCATACACACCCAGTACTACTACCATACATACACCCCCAGTACTACTACCATACACACCCCCAGTACTACTACACAAATGCACAGTACTACTACCATACACACCCAGTACTATTACACACATGCCCAGTATTACTACCATACAATGCACAGTACTACTACCATACACACCCAGTACTACTACCATACACACCCAGTACAACTACACACATACCCAGTACTACTACACACATGCCTAGTACTACTACCATACACACCCAGTAGTACTACTACACACATGCCCAGTACTACAACCATACACACCCAGTACTACTCTATACACACCCAGTACTACTCCACACGCTCCCAGTACTACGCTACACGCCAAGTACTACTCTACACACGTCCAGTAAAACTCTCCTTGCCAAGTACTACTGTACACACCAACGAGTACTGTACACATTTAGTAGTATTGTACACACACAGTAGTATTGTACACACACATTGTAGTATTGTACACACACATAGTAGTATTGTACACACACATAGTAGTATTGTACACACACAGTAGTATTGTACACACACATAGTAGTATTGTACACACATGTAGTAGTGATGTACACACACATAGTAGTATTGTAGACACACATAGTAGTATTGTACACACACATAGTAGATTGTACACACATGTAGTAGTGATGTACACACACATAGTAGTATTGTACACACACATAGTAGTATTGTACACACACATAGTAGATTGTACACACACGTAGTAGTGATGTACACACATGTAGTAGTGATGTACACACATGTAGTAGTGATGTACACACACATAGTAGTATTGTACACACACATAGTAATATTGTACACACACATAGTAGTATTGTACACACACATAGTATATTGTAGACACATGTAGTAGTGATGTACACACACATAGTAGTATTGTACACACACATAGTGGTATTGTACACACATGTATTAGTGATGTACACACACATAGTAGTATTGTACACACACATAGTAGTATTGTACACACATGTATTAGTGATGTACACACACATAGTAGTATTGTACACACACATAGTAGTATTGTACACACATGTATTAGTGATGTACACACACATAGTAGTATTGTACACACATCTATTAGTGATGTACACACACGTAGTAGTATTGTACACACACATGTAGTATTGTACACACACATGTAGTAGTGATGTACACACACATAGATCAATTACAACTTGATCAATATCAAGTTGTAATTGATCAATATCAAGTTGTAATTGATAAATATCAAGTTGTAATTGATAAATATCAAGTTGGAATTAAATATTGCCAATATCAAATTGTACATAAATATTGATCAATATTTATGTACAATTTGATATTGATCAATGTCAAGTTATGGGGCGGTTTAGCTCGGTTGGTAGAGTGGCCGTGCCAGCAACTTGAGGGTTGCAGGTTCGATCCCCCCTTCCGCCATCCGAGTCACTGCCGTTGTGTCCTTGGGCAAGACACCTGACCAACCTGCTCCCAGTGCCACCCACACTGGTTTAAATGGAACTTAGATATTGGCTTTCACTATGTAAAGCGCTTTGAGTCACTAGAGAAAAAGCACTATATAAATATAATTCGCAAAATAAATATTGATCAATAAATGAAGATCAATAAACTAGTGGCACTATTGTTACATAAGTGCATATTATTATTATTATTGTCATTATTATTATTATGAAATGAACACAAATACGAGTCAAATGAGATATTACATGTATATTTGCACATGCATTATGGTTATTATCATTATTATTATAAGTATTACTATCTTGTTATTATTATTATTATTGTTGTTATTATTATTGTTGTTATTGTTATTCAGCAGATTCCAGTGAGAGCCTGCAAGACGACACTTTAAGGAGTACAGTACTGAGGGAGATGTACAGTAGGAGTACAGTACTAAGGGAGATGTACAGTAGGAGGACAGTACTGAGGGAGATGTACAGTAAAAGTACATCCACGCATCTCTAGTAGGTATCATATCTTAGTAGACATGATATCGCAGTAGATATCCTACCTTGGTTCTATCACTGTTACAGTAGGTATCATACCTTAGTAGACATGATATCGCAGCAGATATCCTACCTTGGTTCTATCACTGTTACAGTAGGTATCATACCTCTAGTAGGTATCATACCTTAGTAGACATGATATCGCAGTAGATATCCTACCTTGGTTCAATCACTGTTACAGTAGGTATCATACCTTAGTAGACATGATATCGCAGTAGATATCCTACCTTGGTTCTATCACTGTTACAGTAGGTACCGTACCTTAGTAGACATGATATCGCAGCAGGCATCCTACCTTGGTTCTATCACTGTTACAGTAGGTATCGTACCTTAGTAGACATGATATCGCAGTAGACACCCTACCTTGGTTCAATCACTGTTACAGTAGGTATCATACCTTAGTAGACATGATATCGCAGTAGACACCCTACCTTGGTTCTATCACTGTTACAGTAGGTACCGTACCTTAGTAGACATGATATCGCAGCAGACATCCTACCTTTGTTCAATCACTGTTACAGTAGGTATCATACCTTAGTAGACATGATATCGCAGTAGACACCCTACCTTGGTTCTATCACTGTTACAGTAGGTACCGTACCTTAGTAGACATGATATCGCAGCAGACATCCTACCTTGGTTCTATCACTGTTACAGTAGGTACCGTACCTTAGTAGACATGATATCGCAGTAGACACCCTACCTTTGTTCAATCACTGTTACAGTAGGTATCATACCTTAGTAGACATGATATCGCAGTAGACACCCTACCTTGGTTCAATCACTGTTACAGTAGGTATCATACTTTAGTAGACATGATATCGCAGTAGATATCCTACCTTGGTTCCATCCACGCTGATGATGCGATAGCTGTTGCGTGTGCTGTCATAGAAGTAGGAGACAGTAACAGCCTGCTTGCTGGCAGGGACCCAGTTCTTCTTGGTACTAGGGTCTATCTGGAAGACATGGGCCCTGGTGGTGTAGATGGGTTGTTCCCTGGGGCGGGGACACATACTGTATCATTAGTACACTCATTATTGCACTAATTATTACTATTGCAATATTTCCACATGTATGACACAGTATTGCAATACTCTACAGTTGAGCTGTAAATACATACAGATGGCAGTTGTGATCTACTACCACCACTACTACTACCACTATTACTACTACTACCACCACCACTATTACTACTACTACTACTACCACTATTACTACTACTACCACCACCACTATTACTACTACTACTACTACCACTACTACTATTACTACTACTACCACCACCACTATTACTACTACTACTACTACCACTATTACTACCACTATTACTACTACTACCACCACTACTACTACCACTATTACTACTACTACCACCACCACTATTACTACTACTACTACTACCACTACTACTACCACTATTACTACTACTACCACCACTATTACTACTACTACTACCACTACTACCAGTATTACTACCACTACTACTACTACCACCACTATTACTACTACTACCACCACCACTATTACTACTACTACTACTACCACTACTACTACCACTATTACTACTACTACCACCACTATTACTACTACTACTACCACTACTACCAGTATTACTACCACCACTATTACTACCACTATTACTACTACCACCACCACTATTACTACTACTACTACTACTACCACTATTACTACTACTGCCACCACTATTACTACTACTAATACCACTATTACTACTACTACTACCACTACTACCAGTATTACTACTACTACCACTACCACTATTACTACCACTATTACTACTACTACCACCACTATTACT
>NC_084635.1:41187543-41190043 GCF_033978795.1 Nerophis ophidion | reverse complement strand
CGGCGGTGTGAAAGTAGCGTACAGTCGACGGCGGTGTGAAAGTAGCGTACAGTCGACGGCGGTGTGAAAGTAGCGTACAGTCGACGGCGGTGTGAAAGTAGCGTACAGTCGACGGCGGTGTGAAAGTAGCGTACAGTCGACTGTGGTGTGAAAGTAGCGTACAGTCGACAGCGGTGTGAAAGTAGCGTACAGTCGACAGCGGTGTGAAAGTAGCGTACAGTCGACAGCGGTGTGAAAGTAGCGTACAGTCGACAGCGGTGTGAAAGTAGCGTACAGTCGACAGCGGTGTGAAAGTAGCGTACAGTCGACAGCGGTGTGAAAGTAGCGTACAGTCGACAGCGGTGTGAAAGTAGCGTACAGTCGACAGCGGTGTGAAAGTAGCGTACAGTGGTGTGAAAGTAGCGTACAGTCGACAGCGGTGTGAAAGTAGCTTACAGTCGACAGCGGTGTGAAAGTAGCGTACAGTCGACAGTGGTGTGAAAGTAGCGTACAGTGGTGTGAAAGTAGCTTACAGTTGACAGCGGTGTGAAAGTAGCGTACAGTCGACAGCGGTGTGAAAGTAGCGTACAGTCGACAGCGGTGTGAAAGTAGCGTACAGTCGACAGCGGTGGGAAAGTAGCGTACAGTCGACAGAGGTGTGAAAGTAGCGTACAGTCGACAGCGGTGTGAAAGTAGCGTACAGTCGACAGTGGTGTGAAAGTAGCGTACAGTCGACAGAGGTGTGAAAGTAGCGTACAGTGGTGTGAAAGTAGCTTACAGTCGACAGCGGTGTGAAAGTAGCGTACAGTGGTGTGAAAGTAGCTTACAGTCGACAGCGGTGTGAAAGTAGCGTACAGTGGTGTGAAAGTAGCGTACAGTCGACAGTGGTGTTAAAGTAGCGTACAGTCGACAGTGGTGTGAAAGTAGCGTACAGTCGACAGAGGTGTGAAAGTAGCGTACAGTCGACAGCGGTGTGAAAGTAGCGTACAGTCGACAGAGGTGTGAAAGTAGCGTACAGTCGACAGCGGTGTGAAAGTAGCGTACAGTCGACAGAGGTGTGAAAGTAGCGTACAGTCGACAGTGGTGTGAAAGTAGCGTACAGTGGTGTGAAAGTAGCTTACAGTTGACAGCGGTGTGAAAGTAGCGTACAGTGGTGTGAAAGTAGCGTACAGTCGACAGCGGTGTGAAAGTAGCGTACAGTGGTGTGAAAGTAGCTTACAGTCGACAGCGGTGTGAAAGTAGCGTACAGTGGTGTGAAAGTAGCTTACAGTCGACAGCGGTGTGAAAGTAGCGTACAGTGGTGTGAAAGTAGCGTACAGTCGACAGTGGTGTTAAAGTAGCGTACAGTCGACAGTGGTGTGAAAGTAGCGTACAGTCGACAGAGGTGTGAAAGTAGCGTACAGTCGACAGCGGTGTGAAAGTAGCGTACAGTCGACAGTGGTGTGAAAGTAGCGTACAGTCGACAGAGGTGTGAAAGTAGCGTACAGTGGTGTGAAAGTAGCTTACAGTCGACAGCGGTGTGAAAGTAGCGTACAGTGGTGTGAAAGTAGCTTACAGTCGACAGCGGTGTGAAAGTAGCGTACAGTGGTGTGAAAGTAGCGTACAGTCGACAGTGGTGTTAAAGTAGCGTACAGTCGACAGTGGTGTGAAAGTAGCGTACAGTCGACAGAGGTGTGAAAGTAGCGTACAGTCGACAGCGGTGTGAAAGTAGCGTACAGTCGACAGAGGTGTGAAAGTAGCGTACAGTCGACAGCGGTGTGAAAGTAGCGTACAGTCGACAGCGGTGTGAAAGTAGCGTACAGTCGACAGCGGTGTGAAAGTAGCGTACAGTCGACAGAGGTGTGAAAGTAGCGTACAGTCGACAGCGGTGTGAAAGTAGCGTACAGTCGACAGTGGTGTGAAAGTAGCGTACAGTCGACAGAGGTGTGAAAGTAGCGTACAGTGGTGTGAAAGTAGCTTACAGTCGACAGCGGTGTGAAAGTAGCGTACAGTGGTGTGAAAGTAGCTTACAGTCGACAGCGGTGTGAAAGTAGCGTACAGTGGTGTGAAAGTAGCGTACAGTCGACAGTGGTGTTAAAGTAGCGTACAGTCGACAGTGGTGTGAAAGTAGCGTACAGTCGACAGAGGTGTGAAAGTAGCGTACAGTCGACAGCGGTGTGAAAGTAGCGTACAGTCGACAGAGGTGTGAAAGTAGCGTACAGTCGACAGCGGTGTGAAAGTAGCGTACAGTCGACAGTGGTGTGAAAGTAGCGTACAGTCGACAGTGGTGTGAAAGTAGCGTACAGTCGACAGAGGTGTGAAAGTAGCGTACAGTCGACAGCGGTGTGAAAGTAGCGTACAGTCGACAGAGGTGTGAAAGTAGCGTACAGTCGACAGCGGTGTGAAAGTAGCGTACAGTCGACAGCGGTGTGAAAGTAGCGTACAGTCGACAGTGGTGTGAAAGTAGCGTACAGTCGACAGTGGTGTGAAAGTAGCGTACAGTCGACAGCGGTGTGAAAGTAGCGTACAGTCGACAGCGGTG